>NC_082711.1:108179458-108363480 GCF_030144855.1 Hypanus sabinus | reverse complement strand
GCTGTCATTGAGTAAAAATTCAAACATGGTGTCAAAATATCAAAAAACATTTTAAGCAGCAGCCTTTTGGGAGCCAACACACTTCAGTGTGAAGAAGCAGGTGTTCAAACTTCATCATTACCTCGGCACTATTGGCAAAATATTCAGCTGTTTAACGGATCAGCTTTAATTTTGTTGACAGTAGATTACAAGAATCATGCTTGAAAAACCCTGTTGGCTGAATATTTTCTCTGCAAGATCTTGACAACAAATTACATGATGGATTGCAAAAAGACTTCAAATTTCTTTTTTCATAAACGCCACGAAACCAGCATAGTGACCAGTCATATATGGTGCTCCATCTGTGCACAAGAAATCATGTTACTAATCGGCATACTTTTATCGTTAACATCCATTTTGATCTCATCATAGATTGACTCTTTGTTGATACTTGTTTATAACCTTTTACTAGAGAGAATCTCTTCATAAACTTTTCCATTGTTGATAAATCATATATATACCATCAGCCTCATTGTCTCGCACAGTTGACTCATCCTGTTGAATCCCAAATTCTGATTTTTGTAGCCTTGTGCATAGTTGATACTCAATGTCTTCACTCATTTCATCAATATGATGAACTACAAAGTTATTACTCAAAAGAACTATTTATAAAATACTAGTGTCCATTTTGAGAATAGTGGTGAGCACTTCTGATACAGCAGTCATTGTGAATCTTTCAACTATTGTATGAGATTCTCCACACTCTGCTATCATTTTAGAAACAGTATAAGAAGCAATGAAAACACTATCAAGGTCATTTTTAGCTTTCTTGGAGATGACTAAAGTATGTTAACACTTTTCAAATGCTTGTTTAATCCTCTGGAACTGACTAATACCATAAGTAGCCTTTTCAGGGTGTCTTTTATGGAAGTGTTCCTGCAATCTTGATGGTTTCATTACTTCATTAGATGGACTTTTCATAAGAGCCAGACAGGTTGTATATGGTGTATTGATAATTAAAGGCAGTGGTATTTCCAGGGGCAAATGCCTAATACCAGATGGCATGCACTGAAGGTGAGAGGGGGTAGGATGTGAGCGGTAAGTATTTTACTCAGAGAGAGGATGCCTGGAATGCACTGCCTGGTATGTTAGTAGAAGCAGATCTATTAGAGGCTTTTAAGAGATGTTTAGATAGACACATGCATAAGAGGAAGATGGTGGGATATGGGAGTTGTGTAGTATGAGGGATTTGTTTTTGGGGTATTTTTGATTTACATTTTAGCTGGTTCATTATGGGCTGAAGGGCCTTTTCCTGTGCTGTACTGTGCTATGTTGCATTTTGTTTGCAAAAGACAGAAGTAATTTCTCTGGTGTATAATCCCCATGACTCTCATTCATTTTGGAGAGCTGTATTCATCAATAAAAATGGCTTCCAAGAAAAAGTATGTTTAGTTTACCTGGTACATGGGCAGTGGAATATTCACTTGCAGACAGCAGTAATCCTGCATTCTTTTCATACCAATCTATCTGGTGTGGTTATGAGGATAGAAAAATTGCAGCAGATATGTAGATCCTGGAGATACGTGTTAGGCAATCTCATTCCATCTGTGCTACTCGTGATCATTGAACTGACCTTCTATATAACAAAATTAACTTGTGCTCCAGATTTATTAACAAAGTAAATATAGTCATGGGATGAAACAAAGTAATATAGAGGAAGGCAAAATGACACTTAGAATCTCCATGTATAAAGGCAAAACTTGGTGTAGTGCTGGCATAAACAGTCGTGATGGAACATGATGTTGTAGGTGATGACAGCACAGGCTCTCAGTGAAGAGAACTGTGCTCTCCATGGTCAGGGATGAAAATTTAACATTCCTGGATACATGGTGTTTAGAAAAGATTGGGAAGAGGAAAAAATTGCAAATTGGCAAATAACACATTGACAATAGAATTTCAAAGAGGTAGCTCAATTGTGTAAATGGATGTGAAGAAAAAATTATAACAAGGGGAGAGAGAGAGAAGTCAGAAAGAGAGAAAGGAGTGGGATCAAGTGAGAGGAAGAGAGAGGGAAGAGAGAGGGAAAGATTGGGAGAGGGACAGAGGATGAGGGAGGGGAGGAGAGGGGAGAGGGAGGGGAGAGAGTGAAGGAGTGCACTGAGGGAGAGAGAGGAAGGCAGAGGGAGGGAGCCGGAGAGGAGTAGAGGAGGGGAGTGGGAGAGAGGATAAGCTGGGGGAGAAGGGGGAGAGGGAGAGGGTGTAGTGGAGTAAATGCAGAGAGAGGAGAAAAGTGAGATGGGAATAGGAACAGGGGAAGATGGAGAACTGGAGGGAAGAAAAAGTGAGGGTGAGAGGGTGAGGAGCATTTCTCTTTGTGTTGTTGTGAGGGTTAAATGTTATTGTGGCATGACAAGCAAGAGAGAAAAAACTGCTTCAGTCTTGTGAATTCAGCAGCCACTTTCCTAAAAGCGAAGTGACTCTGCAAGCAGTAGACAAGACAGAAGTAGATATGGGAAGTTGTCCTTCCTCTTCCAGTTGGAAGCCAAGAGCCACAGCAACATCTACGTGACTGGGCATCCTTTCTCAGCATTAGTTAAGATGAAAGATAAAATATTTAAGGGGAACAACTTCTCTCAGAAGGTGGTGCAGGCTTTCAGCAGAAGTGGTGGATGTGACTTTGATTGGAACATGTAATAGAAGTTTGGATAGGTACATCGATGGGAAGGCTTTGGAGGGCTATGGTCCAGGTGCAGGCTGATGGGAGTAGGGAGAATAACAATTTGATCTGGACTAAATGGGCTGTAGTGCTCTCTGACTATAAATCTGCATTGAAGTCACGTGATGCTGCTATGTAAACAAGGACAACCCTCTGTAAGAAGATGCATCTCCTCCTGGAAACTAATCACTGTATTTATAGACTAATGTTGGCTCTTCAACATGTACTGTATATATTATTGATATATTTCTTCATGTGGGACTTGGTAAGTGTGACATGACCAAATGGGGTAGCTGGTCAAGTATATGGGAAAATAATTTTATACAAGGGACAGAGATTGATCTTGGAGTAGGTTAGAGGGTTAGCACAATATTGTGGGCTGAAGGGCCTGTACTGTACTGTTCAATGTTCTACAACAGAACACACCAAGACGGATGAGACAAAGAACACAAGAGAACTGGAGGAATAGTACACTAGGTCACTCAGACCTACCCCACCATTCTCTACGACCAAGCATGATCTTGGCTGTCCTCAACTCTTGTGGCATTTCCTTATAATGCCCCACTGGCAAACTCTTGCTCAGTTTTACCAATGTATCTAACAGATATCTGCCTGGAAGTTTTATTATTCGACCTGATCTCCCTTGCACAAATACTTGGATTAGGATCGATTAAATTAAGATCTGATACATCTGCAGCTCCAGTTTCCATGTGGCTGTTCCACCACACTTACTCCAAACTCTTTGTAATTTAAAAGGAACTCACCTTTCCGGTTTTAATCAAAGGTGTTTGACCTAAAACAAATTGTTTCTCGCTCCACAGATGCTGCCTGACCTGCTATTTCCAGCATTTTCTGTTTTTATTTCAGATATCCAGCATCTGCAGTATTTTTCTGATTTTCAACATTTTTGGGTAACGATTTGAAAACTCAATTTGCTTGAAAGTGGTAGCAAGAGTACAGAAACCCAGTTTAAATTGTAAAACACTGGTTAAGATTCTACTGCATAAGAAGCCCTGCTGTTAAAACTTAGGAATGTTGTGTCAGCCCATCAGGATGGTGGGATCTGGAGAACGTTCTGGAAAGAGTAGGGTAGAGGGAGATTTGTGTCAGACAGTGGTCTGCTTCGGGTTTTTTTTTTCCAGGAACTGCAGAGTGCGATAGAAAGGAAGATGCTGCAAAATGCTGTGGGAAGGAAAGACCCCGTTCCGAGAGGAGCTTTGTGCTGTTGACTGGCTCCAAGAGGACCAATAGAAGAATGAGAGGGAGAGAGTGAGAGTGAAAGTTTGAGAAGTGAGAGAGAGAGACAGTGAGTGAGAGAGAGAGACTGTAAGTTCAAGAGAGAGGGAGACTGATTGTTCTCATGGACTTCAGACTGTGGCAGGTGCCTTCACACAGTCCCTGGGTTCGGCACCAGAATGATTATGCCCAGTTTCGGAAGAGATGAGCTCCAATGATCATCTGCACGTCCAGGCTGGTTTAATTGTAACGGACCCTTTTAATTTTTTTTTGTTTTCTTTTAATGACTTTTATAAAGCTGTAATTGGTAAATATACTTTCTTTATAATTTTATGTGGTGTACAATCTGTCATTTCTGTGCTACTGACAATTGTGTATGGGCAGTCTTCACACAGCATTTGCTGAAATCCAGGTTTCTTTAATTGCAACATCATGATATTCCTGTTTGGTTGACTGAAGACATGCCGACCCTAGACCTATATTGTTTATGAAAGGTGGCCTTCTCACCACTGACTCACATGGCTGTAGCAGAGCCGGTTAATGAGCCGAGTTTCTATATGAGCACGGTGAGAGGGTTACAGGAGCTAAAGCAACATTCAGCATTTTCTAAAAATGTCAAACACGAGAAATTCTGGAGATGCTGGAAAACCAAAGCAACACACACAAAATGCTAGAGGAACTCAGCAGGCCAGGCAGCTCCTATGGAAATGAGTAAACAGTCAACGTTTTGGGTTGAGACCCTTTTGCAGGACTGAAAAGGAAGGGGGAAGACACAAGAACAAAAAAGTGGGGAAGGGTAAGGAGAATAGCTGGAAGAGGATAGGTGAAGCCAGGTGGGTGGGAAAGGTCAAGGTTTGGGGAGGAATGAATCTGATTGGAGAGAAAAGTGGTCTATAGGAGAAAGGAGAGGAAGAGGGGACCCAGTGGGAAGTGATAAGCAGGTGAAGAAGAGGTAAAAGGCCAGAGTGGGGAATGAAAGAGTAGGAGAGGGAGGAGGGGAACATTTGTTGGAAGGAGAAATCAATATTCATGCCAACAGGTTTGAGGCTAATCAGATGGAAGAAAAGATGTTGCTTCTCCACCCCGAGCAGCAAGAGGAGCCATGGACTGACATATTGGAATGGGAAGGGGAATCAGAATTAAACTCTTTGGATTTCGGGAAGTTCTGCTTTTGACAGATGGAGCGGAGGTGCTTGACAGTGCTGCCCCAATTTAGATGGGTCTCACCAATGTATAGGAGGCCACAACAGGAGAACCAAACACAATAGACAACTTCAGGAGTTTCGCAGGTGAAGTGTTGCCTCACCTGGAGGGACTGGTTGGGGCTCTGAATGGAGGTGAGGGAGGAGGTGATTGGCCAGGTGTAATTCTTGGGTTGCTTGCAGGGATAAGTGCTGAGATGGAGATTAGTGTGTGAGGGAAAACAGACAAGGGACTGATTGCTGCAGAAAGCAAGTGGGAGGGGTTTGGTAAAGATATCTTTGGTGGTTGGATCCCTTTGGAAATGTCTGAAGTCATGGAGAATGATGTGTTGGATGCAGTAGCTCACTGGGTGATAGGTAAGGACACGAGGAACTCTGTCACAGTTAAGACAGTGGGAAGACGTGGTGAGAACAGATGTTTGGGAAGTAGTGAATTGGCTTTACTTCTAACATCCTTCACATACAGTATGTATTTATCCATCACTAATGGGTCTAAATTAAAATAACAAATTAACAGAAACTGGGAATGCCGATTGGTGTTGACAATGGCAGCTATTTGACACAGATGGAACGATGGTAGCCACATGGAAAGGAACAGCGAGGTGAGGATGAAGATGATCACAACTGTGAAAATTACGTTGACAAGGATACAGATTGGAATCTGAATGTTAGTCGGGATAGAGCTGGTTTTTGGCAAACTACCGTTATACTATTCCAGTTAGGGTGATTGATTAATTACGTAAGGTCTCATAATCCCCAGAGATGGTTCTTGACCACATATATTAGGCCAAAGTCACTTTGAACACCTCAAGAGGAATCCTCAAGAACTGCATCCTCTAGCAGCCACTTTCTTAATAATCTGGCAAGACAGAAGTGAATAAGTGAAGTGATTCTGCCACCAGTAGACATGCCAAAAGTAGATAAGGGCTGTTAAGCTTCCTCTTCCATTTGGAAGCCTAGAGCCTTGGTAACAGCAATGCAACAGGGCAGCCTGTCTCAGTAATCACCAAAACTAGACTTCAAAGCATTGGCTGTCCTGTGCTGTGGCAATTGGTTATCAAGTGCATTGTTTTGCAATCAGAGACTAAACCACTCAATAGAACTCTGCTTGTTTGTTATCCTTGTGCACAAATAAATAAAGTATAATTGAGAAACAATTCAACCAACACATACAAAATGCTGGTGGAACACAGCAGGCCAGGCAGCATCTGTAAGGAGAAACACTGTAGACGTTTCAGACCGAGACCCTTCATCAGGACCAACTGAAAGGAAAGATAGTAAGAGATTTGAAAGTAGTGGGGGGAGGGGAAAATGTGAAATGATAGGAGAAGACCGGAGAGGGTGGGATGAAGCTAAGAGCTGGAAAGGTGTTGGTGAAAGTGATACAGAGCTGGAGAAGGGAAAGGATCATGAGACATGAGGCCTCAGGAGAAAGAAAGGAGGAGGGGGGAAGCACCAGAGGGAGATGGAGAACAGGCAAACAACTAAATATGTCAGTGATAGGGTAAGAACGGGAGGAGGGGCATTAACAGAAGTTAGAGGAGTCAATATTCATGCCATCAGATTGGAGGCTACCCAACAATTGCTTGTTTGATTGAGTGATTGAGAAACGATTTCTCATTGTCGGAGTCTGATTAATCGGCAACAATGGATGAAATCTCAAAGGTGGGATGCCTGCAACACTGCTTCATTTGGAGATGAGGAGATTTAGTTTGTAACCAAAGAATTACAGTGGAGAACACTAACCGGTTGAGTGACTGATTGGAGCAGTGTTTCCCAAACTTTTTTGGCCAACAGCTACCTAAAGCACCTTCATACTTTGCACCCCCTCTTAGACACAATATACTTTCTGGCATCCTCATAGTGTAAAAGCATGTCTACCATAAGCAAACAAGAAAATTGATTCTGCATTAAATTTTTGTTTTTCTTTAAATCTAGCTTAAACAGTACCTGTGCACTGTACAGCAGCTTTGATATAATCATGACATTTCAAGGGCCCTAGCAGGTATATTTAAAATGTCATTATCTATGAGTGAGGAGCTGGAGGATTGGAGGATAGCTCATGTTGTTCCGTTGTTTAAAAAAGGCTCTAAAAGTAATCCAGGAAATTATAGGCTGGTGTGTTTGACATCAGTAGTAGGTAAATTATTGGAAGGAGTACTAAGGGATAGGCAGGGACTTATTAGGGAGACTCAATACGGCTTTGTACATGGTAGGTCATGTTTAACAAATCTATTAGAGTTTTTTGAGGAGGTTACAAGGAAAGTGGATGAAGGGAAGGCAGTGGATGTTGTCTACATGGACTTCAGTAAGGCCTTTGACGAGGTCCCGCATTGGAGGTTAGTTAGGAAGATTCAGTCGCTAGGTATACATGGTGAGGAAGTAAATTCGATTAGAGATTGGCTCAATGGGAGAAGTCAGAGTGGTAATGGAGGATTGCTTCTCTGAGTGGAGGCCTGTGACTAGTGGTGTGCCACAGGGATCAGTGCTGGGTCCATTGATATTTGTCATCTATATCAATCATCTGGATGATAATGTGATAAATTGGATCAGCAAATTTGCTGATGATACAAATACTGAAGGTGTAGTGGACAGTGAGGAAGGTTTCCAAAGCTTGCGGAGGGATCTGGACCAGCTGGGAAAAATGGGCTGAAAAATGGCAGATGGATTTTAATACAGACAGAGAAAAGTTGAATAGATTAGGACTTTATTCCCTGGAGTGTAGAATAAAGAGGGGAGATTTGATAGAGGGATATAAAATTATGATGGATATAGATAGAGTGAATGCAAGCAGGCTTTTTCCACCGAGGCTAGGGGAGAAAAAAAAACAGAGGTCATGGGTTAAGGGTGAAGGGGGAAAAGTTTAAAGGGAACATTAGGGGGGCTTCTTCACACAGAGAGTGGTGGGAGGGTGGAATGAGCAGCCAGATGAAGTGGGAAATGTTTTAACATTTAAGAAAAACTTGGACAGGTACATTGGATGAGAGGTGTATGAAGGGATATGGTCCAGGTGCAGGTCAGTGGGACTAGGCAGAAAAATGGTTTGGCACATCCAAGAAGGGCCAAAAGGCCTGTTTCTGTGCTGTAATGTTCTATGGTTCTATGATCTCTGAGCTTGATGGTTTTTAGCAAGAATTGAAATATCTGGTTCAAGTTGTGACAGCAAAAGCCTTAAGTCCCCACGTGTAACAATGTACAAGCGGCTTCTGTTCTTTGTGAGTATGTAATTCACTTTACTGAAGCATCTTCCAACAAGATAGGAGGATGGAAATGCAATGAAGATCAGTTTGACCTTTCTCTAAAGACCAAGAAACTTCAGATGATGGTGTTGCCACAAACCACAAAAGCCAACATTTTTGGAAAGCATTTTTGTTTTTTCACCATTCTGAATTTCAATAATTTCATCTTTCAAGCTCTCTTCCTGTTCTTCAGGCTTGCAAATGTAGCTCGCTCAGCTCGCTTCTGTCTACTGGGAGCAGCCTTCGGCCGCGCCAAACTGGGTAATCAGCTTGTGTGGATGCTGTGTGATGTCCCCGCCCACCAAATAACAGACAGTACACCATATGCGATAAAATGATTACACTTTATAGATCTTACTGGAACTATGTACCTAATAGAGATAAGATATAAAAGGAAAAGTAAAAGGTGCCAAACTTATCAAAGTCCAACCACTTTGTGAACAACCATTCAAGCTCAGTTAACAAAGTCTTCTTTCCACCATTCGATCCCCTCTGACCTCCTTGACCCGCCGCCTGGGACCAACCACTTTAGTCAACCAGACGCTCCACACCAATCTGTCCTCGTCTCCTCTCCACTGCAAAAACCCTAGGCCTCAGTCCCCACTCAGGGTCCATTCCATCGTGCAGCTTACAAAGTCGCATCTTCTCCCTCTGACCCCCTCATGCCAACTTCCCAAAAGCCCGTGCAACACTAGCTTACAGATGCACAAGAAAGAATAACAGCTACCCCAACTGGTTAACAAATGAATACAATTTTTGTTATCAGTAATTATAACCCAAACAAGCTGCAAGAAAAAGCACTCTCTCACCAGTTAACATAACAAAGAATCATGTTTACTTTTAACATAACAAAGAAACCATTTTATTAGCCTTTGCAGTAACATAAATGAAGAAACCCCTTATACACAGAAATTGGTCAATTACGTAGTCTGGAAATTCCCAATCAACCAAATTATTGAAATGATTCTGAAGATCCTTCTTCAGTGACTGCAGGTGTAAGCTGTACTCTTGCAAATCACCACCTGTGAAAGAGAGTGCTGTATTTCCCATGCAGGGAAACTAGGAATATTCTCCTTTTAATATTTTACTTGTACTTTCCCAATTTTACGATAAAAAAGACTGCATGGCACTTCTGCCTGAATTAAATTGAAATTTTCACTGTGCAATTTCATATTTGGAATGTTCATTTTGTCACACAGATCAGCTAGATATGCCACATCTTAATGTAGAAGTTCAATTTTGTTTCCCAATCCCATGTTGACTTTGAACAAGAATTCAACCACAGTGTCAAAATATCCAAGAAACATTTTAAACAGCTGCCTTGTGGCAGCCAGCACACTTCAGTGTGAAGAAGGAAGAATTTAAACTCTTCATTAACAGGCAAAAAAATCTGCTATTTAATGGATCAGCTTTAAATTTATTGATAGCAGGCATTACAAGAATAATGCTTTTAAAAAGTTGCTGGCTGAGCTTCAGTCTGCGAGATGTTGATGACAAATTAGACAATAGATTGCAAACAGACTTGGAATTTCTTTTTCTCATAAATGCCACTAAACCAGAATGGCAACCTGTCAGATATGGTGCTCCATCTGTTGCACAAGAAATCATGTCCTTAATTGGAATACTTTTATCCTCAATATGCATTTTGAGCTCATTGTAGATTGATTCTCTGTTTTTAATGGTTTACTAAAAAGAAACCCTTCAGAAACTTTTCCATTTTTGATAAACCATACGTATTCCATTAGCAGTGCCTCATTGTCTCGCATAGTTGACTCATCCAATTGTATCCCAAATTCTATATTTAGTAGCTCTGTGCCTAGTTGGTACCCAATGTCTTCATTCATTTTATCAACACGATGAGCTACAAAGTTATTACTCAGAGAAATTAATGTTAAAATACTGGTATTCATTTTGAGAACACTTCTGATACAGCGTGCATTATTAATCTTTCAACAGTTGTATGAGATTTTCCACACTTTTCTGTCATTTTGGGCATGTTATAAGAATCAATGAAACCACTATCAAGGTCATTTTTAGCTTTCTTGGCAAATGACTGAAGTATCTAATGCTTTTCAAATGCTTGTTTAATCTTCTGAAACTGCATAATACCACAAGTAGCCTTTCCAGGGTGTCTTTTACAAAAGTGTTCCTGCATTCCTGATGGTTTCATGGTTTCATTAGACAGTAGAGTATTACACGTTTGTACAAATAAAACACATGGGGCATCTCTGATCCGACAGGATCAAAATAAAACTGTACTCCACATATGTACCTTTGTTTTGATGCACTTTCTGTAGTTTCTGTTCCATAGCGGGATTAGAATTCAAGGCCTCACTACCTTCAGACTCATAGATATCGTCCTGTATGTATTTATCCACCATTGATGGGCTAGATTAAATTTTAAAAATAACACAAACTGGGAATGCCTATCGGAAGCTGATGACAGCAGCTATTTAACGTGGATGGAATGATGGTAGCAGTACACAAAGGAACGACGAGGTGAGGATGAAGATGATCACAACCGTGAAAATTACATTGACAAGGATTCAGATTGGAATCTGACTGTTAGTCGGGATAGAGCTGGTGTTTGGCAAGCTACCTTTACACTATTCCAGTTAGGGTGACTGACCAATCACGTAAGGTCTCATAATCCCCAGAGATGGTTCTTGACCACACATATGAGGTCGAGGTCACTTTGAACACCTCAAGAGGAATCCTCAGGTTGGCAGGTACTCTGATTGGCTCTGTTTCATCTTTTAGCATTGGTCAGCACTGTGTTGTTGTGCAATTGTTTTGCATAGATCTCTGGAGAATGTTGAGAGGGTGTACTTGACGTACCAACAGGTGGACTTGATGTACCAACTATTAAATTCCATGAACCCATTCCACACTGCGAGTCAAGGGGAACTGTTGGGCAGCATGGGTGCTAGTTTATGCATCCCCAATAGCGTCTGTTTGGTTGATAAGGTTGGATGAGATTGCCAAGTTTCAGACACGTTGTGACAAAGAGTTTTCATTGTCTGCAGAGCTTCTTCCTGTGTTCCAGAGCCTTACCTTTTTTTTTGAAATACCAGCTCTACTTGAGTTCGGTCAGGTTCTGTGCCTCAAGTTCCGGTGCATTTACTGTGACCCCTAGAATCTTCAATGTCCTGAATGACTTCTATTTCCCCTAATGCCCCTTAGGATATGTAATTGCCCCCATTGGGAATCACTGTGTTAAAGCGTTAGAAATGTATCACCAGTAGCAGTCCGGTTTTTGAAAACTGGCAAAGTGTCAAGAAAGTTCACATCTTTCCACTCATTTTTATGTGTTTTTGGTTAACCTAACTCATTCTCAATGTTATCAGTGTTCTGGTAAATGTGACTACATTATAGTATCAATCTGATTTCTATCTTCCCATTTCATTTTATACATGGCTAAAATTTCTCAGGGTGGAGATGTGATTAAAGGTATAAATATGGGGAATGAAGCCTATTGTGTTACATCACTCTCATTATTTCAAAGTTCAAAGTAAATTTCTTATTAAACTATATATATATGTCACCATATACGAATCTGAGATTCATTTTCTTGTGGGTATACTCAATAAGTCCATAATAGAATAACGACCATAGTAGAATCAATGGAAGACCGCACCAAATTGGGTGTTAAACCAGTGTGCTAAAGACACAAACTGTTTACATGGAAAATGAAAGAAATAACAATAAATAAATAAGCAATAAATATTGAGAACATTAGATGGAGAATCCTTGAAAGTGACTCAATAGATCGTGGGAACAGTTCAATGATGAAGTGAGGTTGAGTGAAGTTACCCCCTCTGGTGTCAAAGCTCTCCACTTCTCTCTAACAAAAGAAACAACAAAGTCCCCTCTAACATCACCCTCCTCTGTCTGTCACAACTGGTCCTCACCCTCAACAATTACTCCTTTGGTTTTTCCCACATTTTCCAGTCTTAAGGGGTAGCCAGGACACCTGCACAGGGCCCACTATGCCTGCCTTCTTTTGGCAATGTAGAACAGTCCATGTTCAAACCTTCTCCAGTTATACTCCCCAACTCTTCTTCTGCTACATTAATGACTTCATTGGCACTACTTCATGCACCCATGCTGAGCTCATCAATTTGATCAACTTTGCCTCTAGTCTCCGTCCTGCCCTTAAATTCACTTGGTCCTTTTCTGACAAGTCTCTCCCCTTACACAGTCTCTGCATCTCCATCTCTGGAGACAAACTGTCAATCAATATCTTTTATAAACCTACAATTCCCACAGTTATCTTGACTATGTCGCTTCCCACCCTATCTCCTGTAAAAATGTTATTCCTTTATCTCAGATCCTTTGCTACGACCTCTTCTGCTCCCAAAATACAGCATTTATTTCCAGGACATCAGAGTTTTCCATCTCCAAAGAATGTGGTTTCCATTCCTGCACTATAGATGCTGCCCTCATCCACGTCTCCTCTACATCCCAAATGTCTACACTCATCATGTCTTCCCACTTCCTTTACTGCGATGGTGTTCCTCTTGTCATTCCCTACCACCCTTTGAGTCTCCGCATCCGAAGTATCATCTCCAAAGGGATCCGACCATGAAACATATTTGCCTCTCCCCCACCTTCTCTGCTTTCTGTGGCAATCTTTCCCTTCATGATCCCCTTGTCTATATGTTCCTCCCCACTAATCTTCATCCTGGCACTGATCCCTGTAAGTGGCCCCAGCATTACACCTGCCTATACACCTTCTCCCTCACTCCCATTCAGGTCCCGAAACAGTCCCTCCGGGTGAGGCAACACTTCACCTGCGAATCTGCTGAAGTCGTCAGAGTCTGGTGCTCCCATTGTGGCCTCCTTTACATTGGTGAGACTCGTCCTAAATTGAGGCTCCACTTTGTTGAGCATTTCCACTCCATCTGCCAAAAGCAGGACACCCTCGTAGCTGAACAGTTTAATTCTGATTCCCATGACCATATTCCACATGGGTAGCCACAAACCTGGTGGCATGAATATAGATTTCTCCTTCCAGTAATTTTTCACCTCCTCTCTTACCTCCTGTTCTATTTTCACTGGGATTTTACTTATTTTCACCTGCCTATCACTTCCCCTGGATCTACTCTCCTAACAGATTCCTTCTTCTCCAGCCATGAGGGCTGCTGCTGGAGGTGTCAGGTAGTGAAGCCCACTCAGCGTTTCCCCGTGGCTGTGCTGGGCAGTGGTGTGGCTCTGGTAGAAGGCAGCTCCAGGCCTCATGGCCTGCATTCCCAGACTGGTAGCAGAAATTGCTCTGTGACCCATGGCAGGGCCAGTGCGGTGCTGATCAGATCTATCACATAGTCCTCCTCATCAGATTTCTCCTCCATGTTGGTGGCACAAGCTCTGGGTGCCGGAGGGAACTGGGGGTAGCCAAGCCAAGCACAGTGACCGAGATCTGCTGCAAACACCCCCACACTTTCTCTGCTGGCCAGTTCTTCCGTCATTGCTTCCTCCAATGGCTATTGTTGGAAACTCTGCTCCAGGGCTACCAGGGTCCTGTAGTCACGCTGCTTACGTGGTGTTAAGTCAGGAGCTCTGTTGTCTTGGTGGGGCTCCAACCATTGTGCCACATGGCAAGTCTGATAGATCAGGTAAGGCTCCAGGCTACCGGTACCGTTGTTCCTGGGGAACTTCAGGCTAGACCTTGTGGCCTAATTACTGAGGCCCATTGGTCCTCCTCTTCCTCTGGCAGCATCTGTAGTGCCTGTCATGTTGCCCACCCTCCCATGGCTGCAGGGTCTTGGGCTCCCTGGAGCGGGCCACCAGGGAGGTCGGTGATGCACTCTGCCATGTCCCCTGGTTTGGGGAGCCTGAGTATGTCCAGCCTGTCGAGGTTCCCAGGCTCTCTGTCCTGGTTGGCGTCCCAACCTCTGGCATACTACATGGTTCCTCGACTTACTTTTCGGGTCTTAGTGCTCCATCTGATGTTGCTCTTCAATCTTACTGTCAATTGCTAATCCCACTCCTGACACCAACGTGGCGAGCATTTGGTCCATGATGACAGATGAGAGAATCTAGTTTAGCTCAACTGTTGGATTTACTGCGATAAGTACAAAAACAAGGTGGTCGCTCAGACCCGGGGAGAGAACCTACTCAGTCAGATACAGACAGTGGAGGTGATTATTACACACCCTGGTTACAGTCAGGGTGACCACAAGTGGGTAACTGTATAACCCAAGCTAAATTGTAACAATAAATAAACTTGAACATTCCTCCATAATCACACAAAAGCATTTTAAAACAAGAAAAATAGTGCTGGCCACTAGGATGCTGGGGAGGGAGCAGGCTGTTGACCACACAGCCCCCACCCCGACTCCCCCCCACCAGAGCACCACACTGCTCCCATCTGAGGAGCCATTCCCACAATCCCAGAGTTCACAGCAAAGTGTATTTTGAAGGGTCTCCTTTTGAAGCATTTGAAGCCATGTGTCTGGGTAAACGTCAGCAAAGGGTCAACATTATTAGGAAATAATGGCAACCAATGTTGATGTCTGGTCATAAATGTGCCAACATGTGAGTTCAGTGTTTTGTGGCTGAGTGACTACTAGGCACAGGGCTACCCGATGATCGGCCAGCTACATTGCACAGGTGCCTGTAGATAGGAAGATTGATCATGTTTGATCTAGCGGCAGATTTTGAAGTAACAATGAGGTGCTAGAAATGATTCTTTGAGATAGTTGCAACAATGGTAATGTGATATGAAAATATCTGTGATTTCTATTGGTGACAAAGTCACAGGTACTGCTAGTATAACTGTGGTTTGTTGCCCACATTCACAATAGAAAGAAATGCTAAATTTCACTCAGAGATTTGTAAAAACAAAGATGTAAACTTTTCCCATCCATGTCTCGGACCACTGGAATCTATCCATGGCCGTGGACTTCCTGTTTTGAAACATTGGTTTAGATAATGGGTCAAAAGTGCAGTGAAAGAGCATTAAAGGATGTGAAACTGTAACTGTTGGAAATCCATCTGCTTGGAGTTTGCTGACATAGAAACATAGACTGCAGTTTAAAGAAAACTGACCTCAGCAATTTTGATGATATCACTAAGATCGAAAATGTAATGTTCTGATTTTGTAACAATGGTGCTCTCATCACAGGCCCTTAGTGAGGAGAACTGCACTTGATATTGATCCTGCTGTACAGAAATGCTCTTTGGAAGTGTAACACTCGCTTTGCCTAGTGGCATGATCTCGGGGGTGATGACCCCTGTCCTGCCAAACTTGTTGGGTCGATGCTGCATGAAGTGTCCCCTGTGGCAAATCGGTACCCCGAAAGAACAAACAGTACACAATATGCGGTTATACAAGTAAGATTTTATAACTCTTACTTTGACCATAAGACTAGTTGAGAATGAAGTACAAAATAAAAGGCGCCAAGAAGTTACTTAACAGTTCATAAGCAAGGGACAGCTGATGGAACGAGTGTTGGTAAATGGAATGATGTACTTGCTGGTCAGCATGGAATGGTTGGTGCAGCGTAACCCCATGAATCTTAAGGAATAGTTGATCCTCAGTCTCAATCAGGAAGAATCACATCCTCACCCATTTTCTAGCTTTTTTCATCCATGGCCCCTCCCACTCCATCCACCCTCCTTACTCTCACCACTCTATTTCTCCTCTCTCTACCTTTCTTCCTCTCACCCTCTCTGACTCAATACCTCCTCTCTCCCCTACTACACCCCGCCTCTCCCTCAGCCCCCTCCCTCTTCTCTGTCCCAATCATGCTTTCTTCCCTATTTTGCCCCCTCTCTCACCCTCCCCAACTCTCCCTGACTCAGTCTCACCCCCACCATGCTCTCCCTCTCTTTCCCATTTCCTTTCACACCTTCATTCCATCTCTCTCCCCATTCTCTCCATCTCACCACCCTCTCCCCTCTCCCTCAGTCCCCATCTCCCTCTTCCAGTCCTCTTAATCTCCTCTCTCCCAGTTCCCCTTCTCCCTCCACCTCATTTTTACTCCATTTTTTCACTCCTCTCCCTTTCTTTCCCCCTTCTCACCCCCTTTTCATCTCTCCCCTTCTCACCCACTCCCCATTTCTTCCCTTTCACCTTTTCTTTGTCTCTCCCTTCACTTTCCCTCTCCACTCCACCTTAATCCCTTTTCTTCCCAATTCCCTTTACCCCTGTCGTCCTTTCTTCCCCCCCTTCCTCTCACCCACCCTCTCCATCCCCCTCCCTCTTTTCCACTACACCTCTCCCTCAATAGTCTCACTCCCTCCATCTACCTTTTGTTTCCTATTAACTTGCTCTTTCCCCTCAGTCCCTGTAGCCGTCCTCTCTCCCTCAACCACATCTGTCTTCCCCCTCCTCTGGCTCAAACCCCCCATACTCAACGGCCTCCCCATCTCTCTCTTCTCCTCCCAATCCCATTCACATGCTGTCTCTGCTCACACTCCCTCCAGCCCTCCCTATCCTGCCCTACCCCAACTTCCTCTACCCCTACCTCTCATTGTCTGTGTCTGCCACCTCTCCATCTAACCCTGCCTCACTGTATCTGCACCCTCTCCCACACCCCTCCCTCTCCATCTCTGCCCACTCTCCTACTTCTCTGTCTCTGCCCCAACTCCTTCACCCTTCCCTCTCTGACTCTTCTCTCCCCCCTCTCGCCATCTCGCCACTCTCGTCTCTGCTCCCTCCTTCATATCTGTCACCAAGCCCTCTCCCCCTCCCACTGTCTTTACTCCTCCCTGCGCACTCTCCAACTACCCCTCCCTCTCCTGTCACTCACCCCCGCCCTCGTCTCTCCCTTCTCCACTTCCCCCCATTACACCCCTCAGTCTCTCCACACCTCCATCTCCAGCTCTCCCCATTCTCCCGCTCTATCTCTACTGCTGTCTCTCCGCCTCGTCCAACCTCCCTCCCAGTCTCTCATCATGTTTCCCTCTGTCTCACCCCGATTGCCCTCCCCGTTTCCCTCCATCTCCAATCCTGTCCCGATCTCCCACATCTCCTTCACCTCATCTCCCCACTTCAGTCTCTCCCCACTCTATCGCTCCACCTCTCAAACTCCCCCCCCCATTCTCTCCCCCTCCCCATCTGAGCCCGTTTCCACTCTCCCATCTCTCAGTTATCGAAGAGCTTTTATGGGAAAAAAGTCATGGAATAGAAAGCATGGGCTTTGTCTGGATAGTTGGTAGGTTAATTTCTCACTGCAAATTGTCCCATGATTACGTTAGGATTAAATCAGTGGATTGCAGGCCATGCTATATGACAATAAATAAATAAACCACACAGCTGTCACTACTAGAAAGCTACAATAGGGATTTCTGTTTCCATACAGGGTACAGATAACAGTACTTCTGTGACATCTGAAATCTCAAACTAAAAGGCAAGGATTGACTAAAAGGAATGGGTTTGAGATTTTACACTGGAAGTCTGATTCATGACAAGCTCTGTGAATGTCAGAACTAAACAAAATAGACATTATCTGCATAGGAGGGCCAGGGATGAGGACAGGGGCAGTGAGGAGTAAAACTTCCTTAGTATATTGCTGTAAAGTACAGTCAACCAAAACTGTTTGTCCAGCTCTTTCTGATCATATAATGCATTTTAATCACATTTCTACTGAGAAAGGACTGCTATCCAAGCACCATTCTCCATGCATTGCCTTAAGCTGCTGACACTGGGAAGACTAAGACAGACATTACAGACAAGCAAAATCCTCACAGAGGATTAAAAAATAGCAAATGGACAGGTACTGTGATAGGATCCTAGTGCAGGGTCTCAGCACAAAATGTTGACTGTTTATTCCTCTCCATAGATGCTGAGTTCCTCCAGTATTTGACATTTGCTGTTCTGGATTTCAAGCACCTGAGGAATCTCTTGTGTTTATGAGATAGTGTGACAAACTAACCATAAGCCTGTGAGGAATGAGTTTAATAGTATTTAGGGACATCACAAGGTGAAACCTGGATAGCACTCATTCCCTAAGTTCACCCATTCAGCTACAATACTATCCAAGGAACCAAATCATCTATATCTGAAATATCTATATCTGAATGTGCCATGTAAATACTAATGTTAGGTCATCTTGCAGGCAGCTGCCTTGGCTCTGAGTGAAAATGCTGAGTGGCTCAAGTTCCCTGAAAAGCACTGAAATCCCGTGTAGTACTGAGAAAATGTAAAACTGTTGGAAATTCCACATTTTTCATTAAAACATTAAACAGAGCAGTCTATCTGAACAGGATTCAGTTATATCTGCTGATAGAAACAATTTATTTTTATCCACCAATGTAGTTTATGATGGCAATGGGATAACAAAAAGACTTTGATCTCAGTGAGGAGAGTGTTGCTCTTGTGTTACTAGTGAAACATCTTCAACATTTTCAGATTTGCCCAGGGTCCGCAACACCGATCTAATAACAGCAATGAAGCTGCTGAGTAGCCCTTCACTACTATTCTTCTGTTTAACAGTAATTTGTAAACTTGTTCTGCTCATGTCAATTAACAGTTCTGTTAAAAACACAGATCCAGTCTCATTTCGGGCAAACAGGTAGGCTTTCCCAGGCTGTGCTCCTGCTCAGCTGATTGCAATAGAGTGAATATGAACAATCTGAAAGGCAGCCTGGATGGTATCAGGGCACGGCTCCTTCTGCCAGTCCACAGTCACAACTTTAGCATCTTCCAGGCACGTCCAGTACTCCTCAAACTGCTCTGGTGAAAGCTGGGCACTGCTTTCCAAGCAGACAGATTCAGCATCCACGACCAACTCTTCACTGTTTTCTGGGTTTGAGTCTTTACAGGAAGATAAACAGAATTAGTAAGTTAACATTGAGCATATCACTGGATAGAGATGCACTTCTTTCCTGAAGGGAGCCCTTGCTAAAATGTCAAAAGATCCATGAGACCTCAGTGTCTTAAAATAAAGACTCATTATGCATGAAGCTCCACAGCATTTGTCAGCACAGAGTGCAACAGGAGGAGTGCTGCAGCCAGGTGTCACTGTATCTATACACATGGCTTTTCAACAATTAGCATTGTATAATTGATATGCAAATTCATCCTCTTCCTCAAGGTGCAATCCCAATTGAAATCACTACACAGGGAACAGGCTGTCAAATCCGGACCCATAACATTTACACAAACTGCCTCAATATATACGTAAACACAATGCATAGAGCAGTCTGTAGGTGATGCTTTTAACACATTTCTACAACCTGTCCTGCCATGCAGCATCTGGCCTGCCCAGGCATGCCTGGACAAGATAGAAAACTTCTCAGCTTACCTAGTGGGCAACATTTTAATTGACTTGAATTACAAATTGAAATAACAAATGTGGGTGATTACAAACAAAATGATGCCAATAGGAAAGTGTCATGATCAGCAGCCCAAAATCCATCAGATACACCCAAAAGCAATCAGGAAGCAAATCCTTTGTTGTCCAAAGCAATTAGATATTTGACCATACAAAATCCACATACTGGTTTATTTATCACAATGGTGAACTCAGTGCTAAACTCTTTAAACTTCATGAGTTGCAAGAGAGTGAATAAAACTAAAATTCCTTCATTTTGGTGATAGTAACAGATGAAAAAAAGATATTTACTTTCATCACTGAAAGGAAACTGTTTTGGTTGCCTTCCTGTCTTAAATCTCTCAGGTAATGTAGGCTATTTATCCAGTGTAATCTGTTCTAAACTCTCCAGTGTTTGAAGATATTTACGATATCTTCAAAGTATCTTTAATAGATATTTTTAAAAGATATTTGTTGTTGTTGCTGAGTCATCATCGACTCATGGTGACCTTATGGGTAGTATAGTTCTCCAGTGGGTCTTGAGGCAAGATACAGAAGTAGATTGCCAGGGTTTTGTTCCACGCAGATACTGCTGCTGCCCAGGTTAGGACCCAACCAGATTCAAAATCAAAAGCATCTGCCTCAGAGTCCGGTGCTGATGCCACTACGCCACAGGCCAGTGGATAATCCCTCCTGAAAAATATCTTACAGGACTGGAGTGCTTGAAACAGATTACACTGGATATCTAAAAGCATTGCCCAAGAGATGAAGACTGGAAAACCAAAACCTTTGTAAATGGTTTTGAGCTTCAAAATGTGGAATCACAATGGGCAGTAGTCCTGCCACCAGTGATGGTATCAGCATTAGATCAATATCTGAAAGAGACAGTAGAACGAATACTCACACACATGATCCATGTCATAGTAAGGGCATGGTAAGATCATCAAGCAGTAGTATTACTGGGATTGAAGCAACAATGTTTACCTTTTTCAGAGGTTATTTCTGGAATCTGTAGATTTCCAAAGGAGTTTGCCTTCTGTGCCATTATACAATTCCAGTGTTCCCAACCATAGAATGGTATCAATGTGTTAAAGTCTTTTGCCCAGGCATTGATTGGCTCATTGGCTTGGCCACTGATACACCCAAGGATGGATCTGGTCTTGGCCCACAAACTATTTTCTTGACCTCTTCAACACCTTGCTGAAGTAACCGATAGTACAATAACCCACGATCACGCACAACCATATCGAGTTCTTCTTCTGCCAATAATCAAAAAGAATATTGGTTAGTGATCTGGTTAATCATAAACCTATTAGCCTTCACATGTGATCAGTGGCTTGTCCAAAAGAGCTGACCCAAGCTATACAGACAGAACACATAGATTTAAAAATCTGTGTGTGGGTGGACCATGATGGCATGGATTTCCCACCATCTGTGGATGCCATCGTCTGTCAGCTAAACCTACTCTCACACTGAGCAAGTCTCCCATTGCGAACTAATCGAACTGAAATCCAATTGTAAACAAGGTGGGACAGCGGAAACCTGACTGAATGAGGACTAACCAATCATGAATGTCGACTATGGGGGAAAAATACCACTGGACTTGACATGTCCAGAAATCATCCCTGAACAAGATGGCAGAGGTAATCATCGAGATGTCAGTTATAATCGATGTCTGTAACCAGCTGGAAGCACAAGAAGGGTTTATTTGTGAACAAAATGCAATGACTTGTCTGAAATCAGCCAAGAGGTTGAACCTGGTCATCTCGGGTCTGCATGGCTCAGTACCATGAATTAAGGTGAACAAAGGCCATCTTATTGAATATGGCTACTTCATCCCCACCAACCTACCTCACCATCTTTGATGTATTCCTCACATCCTGGTAGTGCTTCACACACAGTCACTGTACAAGCGGGACACAGCCATACCAGGTCACGAAATGTCTGAATGACAGCTAAGAGCAGAGGGGAAGTTAGTGAGATGCATGCAACCCTGAGCAAATGCTTAAAGCTGGCAGCATGACGTACCTGAGGTAATGTGTTCCTGCTTCAAGCCCAGCAGCTCCTTCAAAATAACCACACACTTTTCATTGTAGGTCCGTGCAATTCGTCCTGGGGAAATACAGCACAATTAAAGAACAAGTAAGGCACAGTTCATACCTTAAGCTGCACTTTCAAGAGTCGATACTCTGACATATTACTCCAATGGCATGGTAACACAATGGTGAGCACATGTTACAGTACCAGCAACCCAGGTTCAATTCCTGCTGCTGTCGCTAAGGAGTTTGTACATTCCCCCTGTGACTGCATGGATTTCCTCACAGTGTAAAGACATACTGGCTGGTAGGTTAATTGATCATTGTAAATTGTCCTGTGATTAGGCTAGGGTTATGTCGGAGATTGCTGGGCCGCGTGGCTCGAAGAGGCAAAAGAACCCGCTCTACAATGTATCTCAATAAATAAAACAGAACACAAATTATAACACAAAATACCATAATTTCTTCAGTCAGCAGAATAAAAGCTAAAGTATACCTACACTTTGTCAATGCTTCAGCTAGTTCCAACAGTAAACAGCTCAACTATACAGGCATGGAAAGTTCAAACTTCCAACTCAAGAGTGTCTTTGGGGATCTCTAGAAGAATCATCAATGAGTATCCACCAGCCAGTGTGGGGTAGGTTATGTTGTTGTGTTTTTTTTAAAGGAAGTGTTTGACAGGATAAGCTTGCATCCACTGGTATTCAGAGAAAGTAGCAACTAGATTGCCGACAAGATCCCATGGAATCCTGGCAGGGTGAATGCAATGACGATGCTTTCTCTAATGGGATAATCTGAAGACAGAGACCCTGTTCCCACTATTTAAAAAAAATAAATAGGTGACACCTCTTTGAAACTAGGGTTTTACTGCTATCTGTTGTGCATCCTATCTGGACCAATCACAGTCACCATCTTTACATGGTGAGAACAGTAAACACAGGGAGAAACTAAAGAAATTGGACATGGTCAACAACTTCCTGCAGTGAAAAGATGTAACAGAGAGCTTCGCAGAATGGTGAGCAGTTTAATGACAGGGATGAAAGACTGGACAAGGCTGAGTTATTGAGAAGTGCAGGGGTTTCTAACCTGGGGTTCATTGACAACTTGTTTAGTGGAATTGGTCCATGGCATGAGAAAGGTTGGGAAGCTCTGGGATATGCCATGTCCAAGTGTGACTGTGCAAGAGAGCTAGACAACCAAACAGCAGTAGTGTTGGAGTTGCCAGGAAAGAATGGAGAGGACTGGGTCTGACAACCTAAACGTGGGACTTAGTCTCAAACTAATTAAAGTTTATAAATAGCAGCCGAGAAAACCAATTGCATTATATTGGAATAGGACAGGGTTCATACTGACGAGGTAATTAGTGAACCATTGTCAAAAATATTTTATAATGCTTAATGAATATAATAAATCCCAAATGCAGTAGCAGAAATAGCACCTGGAATAATTTAATAAATAATTGGGTGCAGCAATAAACAGAAGAGTAAATTGTTTCTCAGCTGGTAACTGGGGTGCCATGGCAGTGTAGCGGTTAGTACAATCACTTTACAGTCCAGTGATCGTTGAGGAGTTTGAATGTTCTCCGTGTGACCTTTCGGGTTGCCTCTGGGTTCTCTGGCTTCCTTCCACATTCCAAAAGTGTACAGTTCAGGTCAGGAAGTTGAAAACTGTGGGTGCGCTCTGTTGGCATCCCCAATTATGGGCTATCTCCAGCACAATCCTCACTGATTTGATTTAATGCAAACGACTTACTTCACTGTACGTTTTGATCTACCTGTGACAAGTAAAGCCAATTGTTATCTCTTCATCTTTCTCAGCTGTAATTTTCTTTATGATGCTGCAGCATCCACCTCCCCCCCCCCAGAACAAAGGCAAATCAAGTTCAAGTTGAAATTTGTTTGTCATTCAACCATACAAAAATACTCTGAATGCAGCCAAACAAAATAGCATTACTCCTGGACCCAGAGACAACACACAGTACCAACACTCATACACAGCACAAGGCACATATAGAACATAGAACAAGAAGAGTACAGCATAGTACAGGGCCTTCAGCCCACAATGTAATGCTGATCCTTAAACCCTGCCTCACATATAACCCTCCACCTTAAATTCCTCCATATACCTGCCTAGTAGACTCTTAAATTTCACTAGTGTATCTGCCTCCACCACTGACTCAGGCAGTGCATTCAATGCACCAACCACTCTGAGTTAAAAAACGTCCTCTAATATTCCCCTTGAACTTCCTATCCCTTACCTTAAAGCCATGTCCTCGTATTGAGCAGTGGTGCCCTGGGAAAGAGGGACTGGCTATCTACTCTTAATATCTTCTATACCTCTGTCATGTCTCTTCTCATCCTCCTTCTCTCCAAAGAGTAAAGCCCTAGCTCCCTTAATCTCTGATCATGATCATAATGCATACTCTCTAAACCAGGCAGCATCCTGGTAAATCCCCTCTGTACCCTTTCCAATGTTTCCACATCCTTCCTATAGTGAGGCAACTAGAACTGAACACAGTACTCCAAGTGTGGCCTAACCAGAGTTTTATAGAGCTGGATCATTACCTCGCGACTCACAAACTCTATTCCTCGACTTATGAAAGCTAACACCCCATAAGCTTTCTTAACTACCCCATCTATCTGTGAGGCAACTTTCAGGGATCTGTGGATATGTACTCCCAGATCCCTCTGCTCCTCCACACTACCAATTATCCTGCCATTTACTTAGTACTCTGCTTTGGAGTTTGTCCTTCCAAAGTGTATCATCTCACACTTCACCAGGTTGAACTCCATCTGCCATTTCTCAGCCCACTTCTGCATCCTATCAATGTCTCTCTGCAATCTTCAACAATCCTCTACACTATCCACAACACCACTAACCTTTGTGTTGTCTGCAAAGTTACCAACCCACCCTTTTACCGTCACATCCAGATCGTTAATAAAAGTCATGATAAGTAGAGGTCCCAGAACTGATCCCTGCGGAACACCACTGGTCACAACCCTCCAATCCAAATGTACACCTTCCACCATGACCCTCTGCTTTCTGCAGGCAAGCCAACTCTGAGTCTACCTGGCCAAACTTCCCTGGATCTTATGCCTTCAGACTTTCTGAATCAAGCCTACTGTGAGGAACCTTGTCAAATGCCTTACTAAAATCCATGTAAATCACATCCACTGCACTACCCTCATCCATGTGCCTGGTCACCTCCTCAAAGAACTCTTTCAGGCTTGTTAGACACAATCTGCCCTTCACAAAGCCATGCTGACTGTCCCTGTTCAAACCTTGATTCTCTAAATGCCCAATGATCTTATCTCTAAGAATTGTTTCCAACAGCTTTCCCACCACAGATGTTAGGCTCACTGTTCTATAATTACGCGGACAATCTCTACTGCCTTTCTTGAACAAAGGGACAACATTCGCCTCACTCCAATCCTCCCATACTATTCCTGTGGATAACAAAGACACAAAGGCTTAGCAATCTGTTCACACCTCCTCTCCCTTAATGTCAGCATGCTCCAGAACATCAACCTCACTGACATTGTCCTCACCGTCATCAAGTTCCCTCTCTTTGGTGAATACCAAAGAGAAGTACTCATTGAGGACCTCACTCACTTCCACAGCCTCCATCTTCCCACCTTTATCTCTAATTGGTCCTACCTTTACACTTGTCATACTTTTGTCCTTCATGTAATTGAAGAATGCCTTGGGGTTTTCCTTTACCCTACTCACCAAGGCCTTCTCATGCTCCCTTCTTGCTCTCCTCAGCCCCTTAAGCTCCTTTCTTGCTACCTTATATTCCTCAATAGACCCATCTGACCCTTGCTTCCTAAACCTCACGTATGCTGCCTTCTTCCACCTGACTAGATTTTCCACCTCACTTGTCACCCATGGTTTCTACACCCTACCATTCTTTATTTTCCTCACCGGGACAAATTTATCTCTAACATCCTGCAAGAGATGCCTAAACATCGACCACATGTCCATAGTACATTTCCCTGAGAAAAGCACCATCCCAATTCACACCGGTAATTTCTAGCCTTATAGCCTCATAATTTGCCCTTCCCCAATTAAAAATAATACTGTCATCTCTGACTCTAACCTTTTCCACGATAACGCTACAGGCCAGGGAGCGGTGATCACTGTCCCCCAGACCTGACCCGGTTTGTTACCTAATGCGAGATCTAGTATGGCGTTCCGCCTAGTCGGTGTGTCAACATACTGTGAAAGGAATCTATCCTTTACATACTTAACAAACTCTGCCCCCTCTAAACCATTGGAACTAATCAGATACCAATCAATATTAGGGAACTTAAAGTCACCCATGATAACAACCCTGTTATTTTTGCACCTTTCCAAAATCTGCCTCCCAATCTGCTGCTCGATATCTCTGCTGCTACCAGGGGGCCGACAGAATACTCCCAATAGAGTAACTGCTCCCTTCCTGTTCCTGACTTCCACCCATACTGACTCAAAAGAGGATCTTGCTACATTACCCACCTTTTCTGTAGCTGTAATAGTATCCCTGACCAGTAAAGCCACCCCTTCTCCCCCTTTCCCCACTCTCTATCCCTTTTAAAGCACTGAAATCCAGGAATATTCAGAATCCATTCCTGACCTAGTGCCAGCCAAGTCTCTGTAATGGCCACTACATCATAATTCCATGTATGTATCCAAACCTTCAGTTCATTACTTTTGTTCCTGATGCTTCTTGCATTGAAGTACACACACTTTAGCCCTTCAGCCTTACTACCATTACACCCTTTATTCTGCTTCTCTTTCCTCAAAGCCTCTCTGTATGTTAGATCTGGCTTTACTCCATGTACTTCTTCCACTGCTTTTTCGCTCCAGGTCCCCCTTGCAAATTAGTTTAAACCCTCCCGAACCATGCTAGCAAACCTATCAGTAAATTCAGCAGTCTGCAGTTGAACACAATACAGCCTTTATTCTACTGAGTGAACACTGGAGGGCAGCACCAATGCCACCAGCACAGACACTGAACCATACAGTCTCCAGCAAACTCATGGTGCACACCGACTTCAACGCCTCTCTCCTGGATTGCTACAAACAGCTGATACTGTGGCTTGACCTGTAGTCCTTGTTATGACAAGGACAGCTGATACTGTGTTATGACAAGGACAGCTGATACTGTGGCTTGACCTGTAGTCCTTGTTATAACAAGGACAGCTCCTTCACTGTCCACCAATAAACCAGTGAACTAGACTTGCAGCATCCCATATTATCAATGTCCAACAGGGTCTTACGCTCACAAGAAAAGTGACCAAGTTGATCACTTGCTATTAGACTGCACACCTATTTCATGTACCGATACCAACAAGCAACTCAGTGATGGAATAGACCTGCAGTACTTTTAGGTACACTTAAGAGACAATAACACCTTTAGTTACCCCTAGAAACCACTGCATCTCACAGGAACTTTAATTAAGTGAAGCAATAAATGAATAAAACAGCAGAAAGCAAATCAAAAGCAGATGCTGGACATTTAAAAGAAGAAAGTGCAAGAAGAAGGGGTCCCTGCCTGGGTCCACAGACCTCTCAGTTAATAGCAGAAACTCTTGTGCTGAATAGAAAAATTTTGATAAACTATTTCCAACTTGAAACATCAGCCACTTTGCTCTCCAGATGCTGCCTAATGCTGACAATACTTGCTTTTCTCTAATATAAAGCATCTTCTTGTATATGATACAATTTGGAGATCTTTTTAATTGAATAAACAAGAGAATGAACTTCACAATTTACTAAATTGACTGGTGTACAAGGACCGGAAGGACAACGTCCTGTGAGTAACCGCATGAGAAGAGTACAAACAGCTCAACAGCGCCACTGGCTGGACTCTTGCAGTATACACTGAAATTTGTGACCAGGGGACCACAGAAAATGAAATCTTGTAAACACAAGACTTCTCTGCCAAAACTTCCAGCAAAATAAGAGTACAAATATAATGTGAGTTCACTGGGTGCTTTGGACACTGATTGTTATCCAGTCCCACAAATAATGGGTGTGCTTTCAGCAGAGTTATTTGTATTCCTTATCCATATGAAGTTTCTGAGAAGAATTTAAGGCCAGTGCCTCTGCTATGAACGGGGTGAATTGGCCTCTCTTGGAATTAGTGAGGAAACCCAACTTTCTCCACCATGTCTGCTGTTCAGTAGTAGCATATCCCCCCAAAAGAGGTAGCATTGCCAGAGATAAACACAATATTATTTTTGCCATCTCAGTATAAATTAGTCATAACTAGAATACTTAATAGGGAAATATCTAATTGGTTCTGAAGGATAGCAGAGCTAATCTGAAATATGTGAACATGCAAAATAATTTAATTTTTTCACCTATATTTAAAATGGCCATCTGGGCCAGTTCTACAGAAACATCAGTACAGTAGGTCTGAAACTCTTCCAGTATCTGCTGGACATTCTCATCATTTACCCGATCCCGCAAGATCTCCATCTTCTGATATTTGATGTAATTTGGTTCGGAGTATGTGCAGTAGAATTTCTTGTAGTGACCACTGAAGTGCCCAGGTAAGCTGCGGAGGATCTCCCGTGCATGACACAGGCCGAGGAAACACAGCTTGTGGCACTCAGAGGTACAAATAGTCAACAATGGCCCTTTGATCCTTTCTAGAACATCTGTCTGTACGTTGGGAAAGTCTTCAGCAAGGAGTAGGAAAAGTTTGGTGGTTGCCATGACAACATTGGGCTGGCTGCTCTTGAGAAAACCATCAAGCATGTTCAGAATGGCAAACACTCAATCTTCAGTTCGAGGCTTATAGTGAACTAGGAATGTCAGCACTTCACTCTGACCCCAGTGATCCAGGTCCTTCATTCTAAAGAGAAAAGAAGAGTGGCTTAATAAATTTCTTTATTACTCTTTCTGTCTTTCCCACAATTCTGAATGTTCTCAATTTTGCCAGAAAGAGTAAATTTGCTGCAGAGTACTATCCCAGAAATATATGCCACTATCCTCCTATAAGGTACCAAAATAGTTATTTGGCCATAGAAGCATCACGTGATGGTAATCTGGATCATAAACATTTGCCTGGATTACACAGCCAGCCGGGATGTTTGTACCAGATGAACATTTCCAAACATGAAAACTGTGAAGCTTTGCTATACATCGACATCCTAATGTTTCAGTGTCATTGCTGAGGCATGAATAACCTGCCCTTCGAGATAGTAAGGAGTTCAAGTCAGTTTAACTTCATTCTAGGGAGTCATTTGTAAAATTACCATGAATTAATTCTGAAAACTATTTTATTACCATCATTTTAACAAAGATGAAAACTATTGCTGAATTTTTAAAGGAAGAACATATTAAAAGCAACGCAATTGCATGGAACCGACCTGTTTAAAAGGTGATGTGCTATTGGTTTGTTAATGACCACACCTCCTTCATGCTTCAAGATTTCTTCCAATGCTCTCAAGCAGTTCACCATAACAATGGGGTCAGAGTCTTGCAACATTGCATACAGTTCATTTACCATTGCCCCATCTGCAGGAAGGGGATCAGAAAGGAATAAAGGTACGGTCATTACAAAACAAACCCAGATCCTGCCTCTTTGAACAGTAATTAGTACAGTGAGGAGAATAGTATGGATAACCTCCCACCTCCCACAACCTATTAAATGCTCACAATGGCGTGTACTTCAAATAGCCTCTGACAACCAAGTCCAGCTCCTGCTCTTCACGTGTGGTTTGGCCACATAGACTGGCAGAACCATTTCTACTGACAAAAGGGGCAGAGGTGGGTTACTGGCTCCTTAAGACCAGTCACCAGGTAGACAGTCAAAAGTAGTTTCCACTTACCAGGAAGGGGCACTCTTTCATTACTAACGAATAACAAGCCTGAATGTTAATGTAATGGGAGAGAACACAAACAAAATGACTAGCATTTGACAACAAAAATATTATTTGATTGGGCATAATGTCAAATTAAGGAAAGGACAATATGGACGATAAAGCAGAAATTAACCTTACAAAACTGAATTAAATTGTGAGAAGTGTTCACAGTGTTATGTGTGATGAGAAAACTAGATGGAGATGGGGTCCAGAGTTGACCCCCCTGTGAACTATGCTGCTAATGAGAGAGAGTGAGATGAAGAACATAGGGAGAGGCAACCTACACAGATGAGAGAGAGAGAGCGAGAGAGAGAGAGAGAGAGAGAGAGTGAGAGAGAGAGAGAGAGAGAGAGAGACACACACACACACACACACACACACACATAATTTAGTTTTGTGGCTTCTTCACTGATTATTTACCTTTGCTACAAGGACACTCTTCTTTGCTTGTTAACATTCTTGCTGAGTCAGCAAGGATTGGCTCAGTTTGATAGATTGGTATGATGGATATATGATACCCCATCAGGGGGGATAAAATAGCAAGCCTGCTGTGACACAACAGACACACCACGAGAGACACAAGGAGACATGCCACTGGACACTGAAAGAGCATTGTGCACCCGCAGGAAGGTGGGGGCTTGGAGGATCAATTCCAGGGAATCGATCAGAGGCTCACGGAGTTTCAAGGCAGGACGGTGGGGGCTTGTGTGTGTGTCCACCCTCTCCTGGGTGACAAGCTCATCACTGAAGAACAGTCTGGCCTGGAATGGAGGGGTCATAGTCGGTGACCACAACAGAACAAGAAGACAATGGAACGTTTGTCTGCTGCAGCTGCTCATCTCTTGCTTGTTCTCTCTCTCTCCAACATTACAACAGCAACTACCTCAACCTAAACTGAACTGAACTATGCATCATCTTAAGACTATTCATTTACCCCTAGACTTCGATAGAGCTTGGCTTTGATTTATATTTCCACACTTCTGTATATATCATTGCTAACCTGCATATATTGCATTTTGTGATACTATATTACTAGTTTACTGATAAACACTTTTATTTATAGTACCACCAGACTCCAACGTATTATTCCATTTTTGCTGGTTTGGTAACACGGTCACGGGGTACATAACATAATTGGGGGCTCGTCCGGGATTTTGCAATTTGAATGAGAGGCTGTTAAATTGATTGGGGTAAATTCACAAATTCCCTTATCTGATTCTGTGTGTGTTAATTAAAGTTAATCAGCAGAAATGGAGGTTGACGAAATTCTAAAGGAATCAACCTTGGAGGCATTAGAGAATGCCAGAAAGTTGGAACTTTCAAAGGTGAAACAGGCAATGAGGAGGTCAGAGATACAGAGAGCCATCATTGACCACTATGTATCTGAGAGGGTGCTTTCTGAAGAGGAGCAGGAGATGTTTCGAAGCGCAGGTTCCGATGGAAAGATTAAGGCTTGAAGCGGCGGAGAAGAAAAGGGAACATAAGTTCCGAATGAGGAGGCTGGAGGCAGAGAATCAAGAGTTGGAAAGACAGACAAGAAAGGGAAAAAGAGAGGCAGTTTGAGATGGCAAAGATAAAGGCATGGCAGGAAGGGGGATATGTAACGGACCCAGCCAGGGGGTTCAAGGTTAGTCAGGAGGTTAAGTTGGTTCCCCCATTTGAGGAGAAGGACGTCGATAGGTACTTTCTCCATTTTGAAAAGGTCACTGTGAATCAGGACTGGCCAAAGGAGAAGTGGGCTGTTTTGTTACAAAATGTTCTTAAGGAAAAGGCTCAGCAAGCTTATTCAGTGTTGTCTGCAGAAGATGCAAAGGATTATGATGAAGTCAAAGGGGCTCTACTTAGGATTTACCAGTTGGTTCCAGAGGCCTATTGGCAAAGGTTCTGAAATCTGAGGATGCAGTGGGACCACACGTATTTAGAGCTTGCCCGTGAGATGCAAATGTAATATGATTGCTGGTGCACATCAAAAGACATCAATGGAGATTTCAAAAAGCTGAAACAGCTAGTGATGATTGAGCACTTTAAAAACTGGGTTCCCGAGGGTATGAGGACCTATTTAGATGAGCAAGAGGCAGAAACACTGGCCGCGTCTGCCACGTTAGCGGATGATTATGCTTTAACACACAAAGTAAAGTTTGCTCCGAGTAAGAGCTACCAGAAAGGTAGCAGGGATGGAAGAGAAAGCCCGCCGGCTAATGCAGAGACTAAACTGGGGACTAGTGAGAAGGGTAAGGAAGATGAGAAGCAGTCCGGCAGGAGGTTTCCCAGTTTTACGTGCTATAATTGTGGGAAAGTGGGTCACACTGCGTCTAAGTGTTTTGCTCCAAAGAAAGAGACAGGAAAAGGAAAGGTGACAACCCCGACTGGCTGTATTGTGCCGGTCAACAGACCGCTAAGGAAGCAGAGGTCAGATAGAGTTCAAGAGGGGCGCGAGAAGTTTATTTTGGACAGGTTGGTAGCTGTGAAGGAGGGGTCAATCCCAGTTCCAGTGTGGATCTGGAGAGACACTGGGGCTTGTCAGTCATTGATCTTAAGGAAGGTGTTAGAATTCAGTGCTGAGACGAGACTGGGGAGGTAAACATGATAAAAGGTATCGGAAAAGGGACTGAGGCCGTACCTTTGCACAAGATATTTCGGAAATGTGACTTGCTATTAGGACCAGTCACTATAGGGGTGCGGTCTGAACTACCTATGAATGACGTGGATGTCTTATGTGGTAATGATCTTGCAGGTGGGGATGTATACTCAGCAGTGAAGCTGATGAGCAAGCCTGTAAGTGCTAAGGATCCACCCATAGATTTTGAGGTTTATACCGCCTGCGCAGTAACCCCCAGCCTGTCGAAAAAGGCAGCTGAGACAGGCACAAATTTAACTGAGTCCAGCGTTGATTTAGCAGAGACGTTTTTACCAGCCCTGCACAAGGAGAGGTTAGAGGATGGTAAAGCAGAGAATAGTGGAGCTAAGGAAAGTAAGGGAGACCAGGCAGATTTAGCATTGTCAAGGAACGGAATTTTGAACCTTGACCATAAATTACCCCTAGGTGAACATTTTGGAATGAGGAAGGAGTTTATGGAGGCACAGAGCCAAGATGAGAAACAGATGTGGCATCTAGAAGGTCCAGGGTTGGACACAGGTGATGTATCTAGCTTGACAGAGCTGTTTTCAGTTGAAGAATTTAAGGAGTGTGTTCCTAATAATTTAAGGGCATTCCGAGATGAAAAGTGTACTGCTATCCTGGGGGAGTCTACTGGGATAGCAGGTGAGGTTGTTTTAACCCGTAAGGTTGAGCTTACTCCAGATAGGAGTTTCCCAGAGAGTAGTTGGAAGATCAGGGAAACTTGGAATTTGAAATGGGGATTGTTATTGGAAGCCTGGAAGAGGTAGATGTCCCATTTGCCTGTGCTCAGGTTATGAAGGTACCTGTGGATTCACAGGGTACTGAACCTTGTGTGGACACTCGGGAAAGGTCTGCGGTGTCTGACTTGGTTAAAAAGGAAGGCAGTCCTTTTGTGACAGACGGACTTGGTTCAGTGAATGAAGGGTTAACCTTGGCACCAGTAGAAAGTGAGGATTCTTGTGTTAGGAATTGCTCCAACAATTAGTGATGAGATGAAAGCTGGTGAGGTGAATGTTAGTGAAGATATTGGAAAAAAGTGTTGTTACTGGATGTTTAAATAAGATAAATTTAAAGTTGGGTTTGGTTTCAGGACTGTTGACCAAAGGGAAGGGACCGTTAACTAAACAATGGTTTGTTAACAAGGTGCCTGCGAATCGATTACAGTTTGTTTTGAAATTTAAAGATAAGTAACTTGGTGATGTTGTTCAAGTATGTGATTTGGAGTGGCAAAACTTAAAGTGTTGTTTTGACCAAGAGGGATCACCTGCTGGTGTTATTATAAGAACTAATAGAATTAAAAATCCTGAAGATAAAATTAATGAGTGGTTTGGAAGTTCAGCAAATGAGCCTAGTCTGAAAAGCATTGGTGATAAGCTAGCAGCTGTGAAGGGAGTCTGTGAAGGCCTTCTCCAAGTTGGTAAGCAAGCTGATCACGTGATGGTTAAGTGCTCTGCTTCGAAGTGGAAAAGAGGCAATGGATGACCAAACACCACTTTGAATAACAGCATCTGGTTTTTCAGGAATTTGATTTATTTTTGTAATAAAGCTTGTGAAAGATAAAGACAATATCATGGTAGATTAACCAAATGTTACGTTTAAAAGTGAAATATAGATTAGTATTTGTATACAACACATACAAAAAGCTGGATAAACTCAGCAAGTCGGGCAGCATCCACTGAAATTAGCAGTCAACATTTCAAGCTGAGACCCTCTGTCAGGACTAAAGGACTTTATAGGGCCCCTGCCTCCTCCTGCTTTAGTCCTGACAAAGGGTCTCGGCCCGAAACATTGACTGCTAATTTCAACGGATGCTGCCCGACCTGCTGAGTTTACCAACTTTTTTGTATGTGTTGATTTGACCACAGCATCTGCAGCATACTTTGTGTTTAGTATTTGTATACACTTCTGTAATGTGCTACATGATAATCACACATGTATTAGTTTAAACTCTGTAATATACACCTAAGTTAAAAGTTTTTTTATATATATATATATCTATTTTTATTCAATTTTTTAAGATAATTACATAGAGTGAATAGTATAATAGAATAGTAGAGTATAATATCAGCCCTCCCCCTCCCCTTAACCCTTCCCCCCCCCCCCGAATATCCCCATCTGAAAAAAAGAAAAAAGAAAAAGAAAGAAGAAAGAAAGAAAGATTGCCTAGATATCAAAAGATCTCCACATGCTCCACGGAGTTGAAAATAACTTTAATATATATATATTTATTTATTTCCCCAAATGGCTAATAACTTTATCTTCAAAGAGCTTATATATTTAATCCTATCTGTTGTAAATAAGGATGTCAAATTTTCAGAAATATATCATATTCATTTCTTAAATTATAAGTAATTTTTTCAAGTGGAATGCATCTAAAATTTCATTATTCCAACAGTCCATAGTTAAATATGAATCTGATTTCCAAGTAACTGCAATAGTTTTTTTGGCTACTGCCAATGCAACTTTTATACATTTTTTTCTGATATTTGTTCAATTTAAGTTTCGGTTTTATCCCTTCAATATCACCTAGTAAAAATAATACTGGATTATATGGAAGTTGTATTCCAATGATTTGTTCCAATAAAACTCTTAAATTTATTCAGAAAGGTTGAATTGTAAAACAAGATCAAGTAGAATGTAAAAAAAGTACCAATTTCTTGATTACATCGAAAACATTGATCAGATAAATTTGGGTTTAATCTATTTATTTTTTGTGGTGTAATATATAATTGATGTAAAAATTATATTGTACTAATCTAAGTCGGACAGTTATTGTATTTGTCATACTGTCATGGCAGCCTTGACCAACTTATTTCATCAATTTTAATATTCAACTCAGTTTCCCATTTTTGTCTTGACTTATGAATTCCTTGTTTAATTGTCTGTTTCTTCATCAAATTGTACATACAAGTAATTTTTAAAATTTTTCCTTTTTGAATTAAAATTTCTATTTCATTAGGCTTCGGTATTAACATTGTCTGATCGAGTTTATCTCTTAAGTAAGCCCTTAATTGGAAATAACATAAAAGAGTGTTATTTGATATTTGATATTATTATTCTTATAATTATTATTACATTATTATTCTTATTATTATGATTATTCTTAGCAAATTCTTCTACAGAAGTAGTTTGCCATTACCTTTTTCTGGGCAGTGTCTTTACAACACGGCAAGCTTTTCACTTTGTCTGGATACATGGCAGTCAGTGGTAGGTGGTGTGCCACAGGGGTTGGTACTGGGACCACAGCTGTTTACCATTTGCATGATTTGGAAGAAGGGACTTGAGCGTAGCCTAGCAAAATTTGCAGATGACACTAAACTGAGTGGAAAAGCAAATTGTACAGAGGTTGTGGATAGTCTGCAGAGGATATAGATAGGTTAAGTGGGTGGGCCAAGGTTTAGTAGATGGAATACAACGTTGGTAAATGTGAGATCATCCACTTTGAAAGGAGTAATAGAAGAGCAGATTATTATTTAAATGGTGAAAGATTGCAGCATGCTGTTGTGAAGAGGGACTTGGGAGTACTTGTTCATGAATTGCAAAAAGTTGGTTTGCAGGTAAAACAGGTTATTAAGAAGGCAAACGGAATGTTGGCCTTCATTGCTAGGGGGATTGAATTCAAGAGCAGGGAGGTCATGCTGCAACTATACAGGGTACTGGTGAGGCAGCACCTGGAGTACTGTGTGCAGTTCTGGTCTCCATACACAAGGAAGGATATACTGGCTTTGGAGGCAGTGCAGAGGAGGTTCACCAGGTTGATTTCAGGAATGAAGGGGTTAACCTATGAGGAGAGATCGAGTCGCCTGGGACTATATGAAATTCAGAAGAATGAGAGAGGATCTTATAGAAACATACACAATTTTGAAAGGGATAGATAAGATAGAAGTAGGAAAGTTGTTTCCATTGGTAGGTGAGACTAGAACTAGGGGACATTGCCTCAAGATTTAGGACAGAAGATTTAGGATGGAGATGGGGAGAATTAGTATGGAGATGGGGAGAAATTATTTTTCCCAGAGAGTGTTGAATCTATGGAGTTCTCTACCCAGGGAAGCAGTTGAGGCTTCTTCACTAAATGTATTTAGGATACAGTTAGATAGATTTTTACATTGTAGGGGAATTAAGGGTTATGGAGAAAAGGCAGGTAGATGGAGCTGAGTTTATGGACAGATCAGCCATGATTGTATTGAATGGCAGGGCAGCTTCGATGGGCAGGATGGCCTACTCCTGTTTCTATATCTTATGTTCTTATGTGACAACACTAGTTCAATACATCATAAATGGTAGGACATTGAAGAATGCAGTAGAACGGAGTGATCTAGGAATAATGGTGCATAGTTCCCTGAAGGTGCTATCTCATGTGGGTAGGGTGGTGAAGAAAACTTTTGGTATGCTGGCCTTTAGAAATCAGAGCATTGAGTATAGGAGTTGGGACGTAATGTTAAACTTGTACAAGGCATTGGTAAAGCTGTATTTGGAGTATTGTGTACAGTTCTAGTAACCGAATTATAGGAAAGATGTCAGCAAAATAGAAAGAGTACAGAGAAGATTTACCAGAATGTTACCTAGGTTTCAGCACCTTGGTTACAGGGAAAGGCTGACCAAGGTAGATCTTTATTCTTTGGAGCATAGAAGGTTGAGTGGGGACTTGATAGAGGTGTTTAAAATAGAGGGGGATAGATTGAATTGATGTGGTTAGGCTTTTTCCTTTGAGAGTAGGGGAGGTTCAAACAAGAGGACATGATTTGAGAGTTAAGGGGCAGAAGTTTAAGGGTAGCACGAGGGGGAATTTCTTTACTGAGAGAGTTGTAGCTGTGTGGAATGAGCTTCCAGTAGAAGTGGTAGAGGCAGGCTCGGTATTGTCATTTAAAATAAAATTGGATAGGTATATGGACAGGAAAGGAATGGAGGGTTATGGGCGAAGTGCGGGCCACTGGGACTGGGTGAGTGTAAGTGTCGGCATGGACTAGAAGCCAAGATGGCCTGTTTCTTGCTGTAATTGATATATGGTTATATGTTATATAATACTTTCTTTACATAAGTTAATAAAACTACCTGACATTCTGTAGTGGAAAAAACTAAGAAAAAAACATCTATAGATGTTATTTGTTGTGAGTTCCAGAAGACACAGGCTCCACATCACAAGTTTAAAAATAAGAGCCCCTGGAAGTGATTACAATCTACCAAGGATTGGTCAGAGGAAATTTCAAAGTGGACTGATAATATTTTCAATACAGGAAGGAGGTACAGGAGCCTCAGGGCTCACACCACAAGGTTCAGGAACAGTTATTACCCCTCAACCAGTTTGAACGGGGCACGACTGCAGAAATGCAAGGAGGTTGGCCAGTGAGAACAGCAGGAACAGTTTAAAAGCGAGCAGAGTTTAAAAGGTGATGGTTATTTTATCAGTGGTTTGAACAGAGCACAACTGCACAAACGCGTGGAGGTCGGGCAGTGAGAGCAGTGAGAAGAGTTTAAAAAAGACAGCTTCACAAAGTAGTGGGAGACAGAGTAGGAAGGCTTTGGCTCAAAGGGGCTTCGATGATAAAGGGTCAAGGCGCGGTAAATTATCTGTTTAGAATACAGACAGAAAGTATACGAGTGAGGCCAGTTTTCTGTGCTCAGTGTCAGATGTGGGAGGTCCTGCAGACTCCCAGCCTCCCAGACAGCCACACCTGCACCAGATGCAGGGCTGCAGCTCCTTAGGGGCCACATTAGGGAACTGGAAATGCAGCTCGATGACCTTCGTCTGGTCAGGGAGAGTGAGGAGGTGACAGAGAGGAGCTATAGGCAGGCAGTCAGTCCGGGGCCTCGGGAGACAGATAAGTGGGTAAAAGTCAGGAGAGAGGGAAGGGCAGGAAGCAGTTGTGAGAGACTACCCCAGTGGCTGTCCCCCTTAACAATAATTACTCCTGTTTGAATACTGTTGGATGAGATGGCCTACCTGGGGGAAGCAACAGTGGTCATGCCTTTGGCACAAAGTCTGGCCCTGTGGCTCAGAAGAGTAGGGAAAGGAAGAGGATGGCAGTAGTGATAGGGGACTGTATGGTTAGGGGATCAGACAAGCGATTCTGTGAAAACAGGAAAGAAACGCAGATGGTAGTGCCAGGGTCTGGGATGTTTCTGATCACTTCCACAATATCTTGAACTGGGTAGGAGAACAGCCAGAGGTCGTGGTACATATTGGTATCAACAACGTAGCTAGGAAAAGGGAGGAGGTCCTGAAAATAGACTACGGGGAGTTAGGAAGGAAGTTGAGAAGCAGGACCTCAAAGGTAGTAATCTCGGGATTACTGCCTGTGCCATGTGACAGCGAATATAGGAATAGAGTGAGGTGGAGGATAAATGTTTGAAGGAGGGAGAATCGGGCAGGGATTCAGATTTCTCAATCATTAGGAACTCTTTTGGGGCAGGTGTGACCTATACAAAAAGGACAGGTTGCACTTAATCCCAAGGGGACCAATATCCTAGCAGGCAGGTTTGTTAAGGCTATTGGGGAGAGTTTAAACTAGAATTGCCAGGGGGTGGGAACTGAACTGAAGTGACAGAGGAAAGAGAGGTTGGCTCACAAATACAGAAAGCTTGGAGATAGTGCGAAAAGGAGGATAGGCAGGTGATACAGAATGACACACTCAAACCAATAGTTTGAGATGTGTCTATTTCAATGCGAGTATTATGAATAATGTGGATGAGCTTAGAGTGTGGATCAGCACTTGGAGCTATGATGTTGTGGCCATTACAGAGACTTGGATAGTGCAGGGGTAGGAATGGCTACTTCAAGTGCCAGGCTTTAGATGTTTGAGAAAGGACAGGGAAGGAGGCAAAAGAGGTGGGGGCATGGCACTGTTGATCAGAGATAGTTGTAATGGCTTCAGAAAAGGAGGAAGTCATGAAAAGTTTTTCTATGGAATCTCTGTGCGTGGGGGTTAGAAATAGGAAGAGGTCAACAACGCTACTGGATGTTCTTCATATACGACTCAATAGTAACAGGGACATCGAGGAGCAGGTAGGGAGACAGATTCTGGAAAGGTGTAATAATAACAGGGTTGTTGTGGTGGGAGGTTTTAATTTCCCAAATATTGATTGGTATCACCCTAGGGTGAGGGGTTTAGAAGGGGTGAAGATTGTTAGGTGTGTTCAGGAAGGTTTCTTGACACAATATGCAGATAAGTCTACAAGAGGTGAGGCTGTACTTGATCTGGTATTGGAAAATGAACCTGGTCAGGTGTCAGGTCTCTCAATGAGAGAGCATTTTGGAGATAATGATCACAATTCTATCTCCTTTACCATAGCATTGGAGAGGGATAGGAACAGATAAGTTAGGGAAACATTTAATTGGAGTAAGGGGAACTATGAGGCTATCAGGTAGGAACTTGAAAGCATAAATTGGAAACAGATGTTTTCAGGCCAACATACAGAAGAAACATGGCAAGTGTTCGGAGGATATTTCCATGGGGTTCTGCGTAGATATGTTCCAATGAGACAGGGAAAGGAAACAGTGCAACAGGTAGGGTACAGGAACCGTGGTATGCAAAGGTTGTTGTAAATCTATTCAGAAGAAGAGCTTACAAAAGGATAAAAGAACTAGGTAATGATAGAGATCTAGAAGATTAAAAGGCTAGCAGGAAGGATCTTAAGCATGAAATTAGGAGAGTCAAAAGGGGCCATGAGAAGGCCTTGGCGGACAGGATTAAGGAAAACCCCAAGGCATTCTACAAGTATGTGAAGAGCAAGAGGACAGGATCTGAGAGAATAGTATCAATCAAGTGTGACACTAGAAAAGTGTGTATGGAACCAGAGGAGATGGCAGAGGTACTTAATGAAGACTTTGCTTCAGTATTCGCTAAGGAAAAGGATCTTGGTGATTGTAGAGATGATTTGTAGTAGACAGAAAAGTTTGAGCATGTAGATATTAAGGAAGAGGATGTGCTGGAGCTTTTGGAAATCATCAAGTTGGATAAGTCACAGGGACCGGATGGGATGAGTCACAGGGACCAGGCTACTGTGGGAAGCGAGGGAGGAGATTCAGAAGGATTGGAAGGTGCAGATGTTGTTCCCTTATTCAATAAAGGGAGTAGGGATAGCCCAAGAAATTATAGACCAGTGAATCTTACTTCAGTGGTTGGTAAGTTAATGGAGAAGATCCTGAGAGGCAGGATTTATGAACATTTGGAGAGACATAATATGATTAGGAATAGTCAGCAAGATTTTGACAAAGTCAGGTCATGCCTTACAGGCCTGATTGAATTTTTTGAGGATGTAACTAAACACATTGATGAGGGTAGAGCCATTGATGTAGTGTATATGGATTTCAGCACGGCATTTGAGAAGGTACCCCATGCAAGGCTTATTGAGAAAGTAAGGAGGCATGAGATTCCAGGGGGACATTGCTTTGTGGATCCAGAACTGGCTTGCCCACAGAAGGCAAAGAATGGTTGTAGACAGGTCATGTTCTGCATGGACGCCGGTGACCAGTGGTGTGCCTCAGGGATCTGTTCTGGGACCCCTACTCTTAGTGATTTTTATAAATGACCTAGATGAGGAAGTGAAGGGTTGGATTAGTAAATTTGCTGATGACACAAAGGTTGTGAGTGTTGTGGATAGTGTGGAAGGCTGTCAGAGGTTACAGCGGGACATTGATAGGATGAAAAACTGGGCTGACAAGCGGCAAATGGAGTTCAGCCCATGTAAGTGTGAGGTGGTTCATTTTGGTAGGTCAAATATGATGGCAGAATATGGTATTAATGGCAAGACTCTTGGCAGTGTGGAGGATCAGAAGGATCTTGGGGCCTGACACTCAAAGCTGCTCTGCAGGTTGACTGTGTTCAAGAAGGCATATGGAGCATTGGCCTTCATCAATCATGGGATTGAGTTGATAAGCCGAGAGGTAATGTTGCAGCTATATAATACCCTGGTCAGTCCCCATTTGAATACTGTGCTCAATACTGGTTGCCTCACTGCAGGAAGGATGTGGAAACCATAGAAAGGATGCAGAGGAGATTTACAAGGATGTTGCCTGGATTGGGGAGCATGCCTTATGAGAATAGGTTGAGTGAACTCAGCCTTTTCTCCTTGGAGTGACAGAGGATGAGTGGTGTCCTGATAGAGGTGTACAAGATAATGAGAGGCATTGGATAGTCAGAGGCTTTTTACAAGGGTTTACAAGGCCAGCAGAAGAGGGCATAGTTTTAAGGTGCTTGGAAGTAGGACAGAGGAGATGTAGGGGTAAGTTTTTCACGCAGAGAGTGGTGGACTGCTGGTGGCGGTGGTAGAGGCGGAAACAAAAGGGTCTTTTAAGAGACTCCTGGATGGGTACAGAACTTAGAAAAATAGAGGGCTATGGGTAAGCCTAGTAGTTCTAAGGTAAGGTCATCTTTGGCACATGTTTCTATGTTCTACTTTTCTAATAAACACCAACGGACAAGAGATTACTTGTCTTGTCATTCCTGCACATCTCTGCTCCTGGTGGCCATCGACGGGAAACGCTGGGGTAGGAATGCAGTGTCCCTCATCAGGGACCTCCACCGCTCTGATCACGCTCGCTTCTCACTGCTCATCAGGGAGGAGGTAGGAATCCCACCACCAGGTTCAGGAACAGTTATTACCCCCAACCATCAAGCTCTTGAACTGGGGTTAACTACACCCACTTGCCCATCCGTTGAGATGATCTCACTTTAAGTACTCGATGTTCTCGTTATTTAGAATATCTGAGGGATGGCTTTTCAGAACAGCTTGTTGTTGAGGCCACTTGGGAATCGGCTGTGCTGGATTGGGTGCTGTGCAATGATCCGGAGGTGATAAGAGAGTTTAAGGCTAAAGAACCCTTTGGGATGAGTGATCACAATGTAATCGAGTTCACTTTGAAACTTGAGGAGAAACTAAATTCCAGTGTGTTGGTGTTTCAGTGGAATGAAGGAAATTACAGTGGCACGAGAGGGAGCTGACCAAGGCTGAATGAAAGGGACACTAGCAGGGACAGCAGATCAGCAATGGCTGGAGTTTCTGCAAAAAAAAAAGATGGAAGTCATTTTTTCAAATAAGATATATTCCAAATAAGAAGAAATTTTTGAATGGAAGAAAGTGTCAGTACCTCAAGTTTAATTGTCTTTTTGTATGTTTCTCCCTCGCTGTCAGTCTGTGGTTTTGTATTGCCATGTTCTCCTGTCCCCTGTATTACTGAGTACTCTGTCTCTCATTATTAAGGCTGATTTATACTTCTGCAAGGGCTCTACACCATAGCCTATGCCACTCTGAGCATTTATACTTGTGCGCTGGTGTGTCTGTGTCGCTCTGCAATTCACCGCCAGAACGCTAGTTGGCGGTGGGGTTTCTATGCCAATGTGTAGAGTTTCTTTGTGTACTTCAAACAATGGTGACCAAAACTGAGCGCATCACGTTGGAGTTGGAGCTAATAAATGTTGAAAAAGAGTTACTTTTATTGAAATTACTGCAACGCAGAAAAGAGAGCAGATGTCGGAGGAGATGGTGTGTATGACCATTGCACAGATTGAGGCAGAAGGAGGGTTAGATTTCTGCGGTCAATTTGAAAATGGTGGAGAAGAAGCAACGGGAAAAGCGTAGGAGGAAATGTAATGTTACCAAGTGGACCAATCACAGTTGTCGAGGTCAGTCCTGTGTTTTCACCTGTTTGTGGCCAAATTGTGCCAGTGGATCTTCCTGAGTCTTTCCAGCATTTGTATCTGTATTCTGTCCATCTGAATATCGACTCTGCCCATTTCCCGATTCTGGATTTTGGATTTCTCTTGATGTTTTGATCTTCGCCTGAACTTTGATGCTGACTTTGTTGGCACCTCAGGATTTCTTACTCAATTAATATCACTGTGTGCACAGTACTGGGTGATTGGATCCCTGCTCCTGAGCCCTGACAGTACAATCTGGCCAGAATGGATCCAGCACACCCCAATCGTCTGAGAACTGCTCTGGAACAACAGGGAGTGATGCTGGGGAGATATGAGAACCAGCTGGACTCCGTGTTCAGGGCAGTGGAGTTGCTTTCTGCCAATGTAGCTGAACTTGCGGCCCAGACTCAGTCACTCCAGCTGCCCCAGTGCACCCATCAACATTCTGCAACTGCATCTTCCACCCTGCCCTTCGTGTCCTCGAATGCTCCTCCTGCCCAAGAGCCCTGTCTGCCTCCTCCAGAAAAGTACTCAGGTGAGCTCTTTTTTCTCTCAGTGCATCCTCATTTTTGAATTACAACCAACAACATTTCCGACTGATCGAGCCAAGGTGGCCTACGTCATCATCCAACTGTCTGGTTGGGCGAGAGCATGGGGAACAGCTGTCTGTGAGGCAGGCTCCCCTTTCTGCATCAATTTTCAGTTATTTTCTGAGGAGATGAGAAAAGTGTTTTCATCGCTCCAAACATGGGAGAGAGCCTGCCTGTGAAATGCTGCACATGCACCAGGGGTGCAGATCTGTGTCAGATTACTCCATAGAGTTCCTGATCCTAGCCACCTCCAGCGGCTGGTACTCAGAGGCACGGTACGACACCTTCCTGAGTGGCCTCTCCGAAGACATCAAAGATGAGCTGGTCACCTAAGACCTTCCTGCGATCTTTAAAGCCCTGGTGCATTTGGCCATCCATATTGATGTTTGCCTTCAGCAGTGATGCAGAGGGAGGGGTTCCAGAGGGTCGCTGGGGGCAATGGGTGAGTTCCAAGCTCCTCGTCGGTCTCCATTGCTCTGCGATTTGCTCCCGTCTACAATTCCCACTCCAGAGCCCGAGGCTATGCATGTTGACCGTACCCGCCTGACGCCGACTGAAAGACAAAGGAGAATCAGCACCCGTTCCTCTCTGTACTGTGGCCAACCAGACCACCTCATCTCCACCCGCCCAGTAAGAGCCAAGCGTTCACCAGTAGGATGAGGAGTACTGGTGAGTGTGACCCCTGTCCGGCCCTCCTCGACGCCACTCACTCTCATACCTGCTTCACTGGAGTGGGGCGTCCAACAGCGAGCAGCCTCCATCCTGGTCGATTCTGGTGCGGAGGAGTGTTTTACAGATTCCGGCTTGACTGCACAGTGGGGGAGTTACCCACGTCTGCTCTCCAGTCACCTTCGGTGGCCATCGCCTTGAACTGTCAGAGACTGGCTAACATCACCCATGTCACGGCCCCAATGAGTCTCAGTCTATCCGGCAACCATCATGAACCCTTTATGTTAATGACTCTCCTCAAACTCCCATTGTCCTGGGCCATCCCTGGTTAGTCACACAACCCCCACAATGACTGGTTCAGCTGCAAGATTGTAGAGTGGAGCCCATTCTGTCACTCCCACTGCCTCCACCATGCTCATATCCCCTTGTCTCCAAGCCCAGATCCCCCCAAGGAATTTCCGGACCATAGTGCCACCCTTCCTGAATACATGGACCTCAAGGCTGTGTTTAACAAGTCCTGGGCCACTTCCCAGCCACCTCATCGTCCATATGATTTTGCCGTTGACCTCTTGCCTGGCACATCTTCCCCAAGAGGCTGCCTGTACTTCGTCTGTACCTGAAACAGAAGCCATGAGAAAGAACATTCAATTGTCTCTGGCTACAGGCATCATCTGGCCATCTTCCTCCTGTGCTGGTGCCAGTTTTCTCTTTGTTGAAAAGAAGGACACCGAGTCATATGGAGTAGTTGCAGAGAACAAGCGCTCTTCTGCCTCAGAAAGCTGAAACAGGCTAAACTCCCACAAAAGCTGTTGCTTAACTTCCACAGAAGCACAATTGAAACCATCCTGACCAACAGCGCCACAGTGTGGTACGCCAGCTGCACAGCCACTGAGTGACAAGACCTGCATCGCGTGGTGAAGGCGGCCCAGTGAATTGTCAGGATGGAGCTCCCAGGAATGGACACCATCTATTCCAGCAGAATCAGCAGGAAAGCAATCAGCATAACCAGGGACACTACACACCCCGGCCACTCCTTGTTTGACCCGCTGCCGTCCAGCAAAAGGTTCAGGACACTACAAGCCAGAACAAATAGACTGAGGAATGGCTTCTACCTCAGAGCTGTGGCCTCCATCATACCACTCCCACAGAACAATGACTGAAACTGTGAGCACACACAAGGACTCAAATACTTGCACTAACAACACTTTGTGCATTACTGTGATATTCTGGTGCTGCTGCAATTTATTTTCTGCTACTTATGTATTTATTACTGATTTTTTATTAATACTGTCTTGTTTTTATCTACCGCTTTATTTTATCTACTGCCTGAGAGGAAGCTAAACAGAGTTTCATTGTACCTGGGTATAATGACAATAAAGATCATTCAATTCAATTATTTTCTATCTCCACACTCCTTCTTTCCCCTTCTCTCAAACCAACCTGTTAGACTTTTTGCTCTTCCACCTGCCTGTGACTACACTCATTTCACAATGACTTCTAGGAGTACGAAGCCAGGCAATAAAAGACGACTGGGCTGGCCTGACTGCGGAGGCCATCTCCACACTACTAGACCGCCATCGTGCGGCGTTAATGGCCAAATTCAAATCTTCTTTCAGTCTGCAGGAAGCGGAACTTGACCAAATACAATCCAAAGTGGAGGGCCATGAATAACGCTTGCCTTCTCTCGAGCTCGCCATGAATGACCTGAGCCAGTGCGTCAGTGAACTGGAAACTATCTGCTCCGGCTTACGTGAAAACAATATCAAGTTAATGGCTAAAGTTACTGACCTGGAAGGCTGGAGCAGACGGCAGAACCTACACACCCTGGGCCTGCCAGAATCTATCGAAGGTGGGCGTCCTACTGAGTCTTTTTCCACTCTGCTTTGTGAGATATTCGGGAAGGAGACCCTCCTGTCCCTGTCAGAGATTGATAGAGCCCACTGTTCACTAGCAGGCAAACCAGCACCAAGACAGAGACCACGCCCGGTTATTCTTTGCCTCCACCGCTACCAGATTAAAGATCTCCTGGTCAGAGAGGCCCAGCGGAGAAGGAAGCTAGAATACCGCGGCCAACAGATTCGGGTTGCGGAAGACTACTCTCGTGAAGTTTTGAGCCTGCGAGCTGAGTATAGAGAAGTAGTGAAGGAGCTATACAACCGAGGACTCAGGCCTTCCCTACTATATCCTGCGCGGCTCCACATCACACTTCCCAGCAGTGATAATAACTGGCTATGCTCAGTTGACAAAGCATGGAACTACATTGATAGCCTCCCCACTGTGTGGAACTCTTCAAAAAATACTTTTTTTTCCCACACCCTCGGCAGGCAACGTTAGTAGTGCCTGGATAGTGAGGTCTGGCTTGATTTGGCCGGGTTAGGTACTAACTACTATGAAGGGTGGAATAATATTCACTCCAACTGCTCTCTCTCTCTCTCTCTCCCGAGAGTATTTCCTTTTATTTCCAATTCAATGAACTCTACAACCGTTCATGGGAAGAGCGCTGGGTAAAGACTGCTTATTTTTTTAAATTATTTGTTCACTTTTTTCAAATACAAGTTTATATTTCTGCTTTATGGTTCATTTTTCAGAGCCATGTTTGGGGAAATTGTTTACCTCTCAGTAAGCACAATGTCAGTTTAGGAGTGTTAAATGCCTACTGTTTCCTTTGAATAACAATAACCGGGTTGCAGAAGATGCTACGAGTGACAGGAAGTTGTACTGTCGGGTGACTATTGTTCTTCAGAGCTTGCTGCTGTGTTCTTTCGCAGCTGTCCTGTTGTGGGGGGGGGGGGGGGCGGAAGGGAGGGTACTCCAATGCCGGTTCGAGTTTAAGATCCCTGGAAGTTCTTGCTATACAGGATTTATTTCTGCCTTGTTTCTCTTTGTATTACACTTTTGCCCCCGAGCTGATATCTGAAATCTTGATACCGCTTATGCCAAGCAATCTGTATCTTTTTTTAAAGGGGAATGGTTAGTCCATTGAATTTTGTGAGCTGGAATGTCAAGGGGCTGAATCACCCTGTTAAAAAAGGAAGGTGTTTTCGCATCTCAAACAGTTTTATACAGCAATTGCATTTCTACAAGAAACACACATTTGCATTCCCGTCTTATGTCACGATGGGCGGGACAGCACTTCCACTCCACTTTTCATGCTAAAGCCGGGGGTGGGGGGGTCTCAATTCTCATAAATCAAAATGTCCCCTTTGAGCTCCACAACACAATGGCAGACACAAACGGCCATTTTGTCATTGTTTCGGGAAAGTTATATAATACAATTGGTAGTGCTGGCTAACATATATGGTCCTAACTCAGATGATGTAGGCCTCTTTGAACGTTTTTTTTCCTGCTCTGCCTGAGTTTATACTCTCTCATACTAGGTGGAGACTTCAACAGTTGGTTAGATCCGGTGCTGGATGAATTCTCTCTTATTCCCCGATTACTAAGCAAATCTGCCTCATTAATTCAGTCCTTCCTTTCCAAATATGGCATCTCCAATGTATGGCCTTTTCTCCACCAAGAGAAAATATTCTTTCTTCTCACACGTTCATCACACCTTTACTAGAATTGACTTTTTCTTAAAAATCGATAGTCAGCAGATTCCTTCAGTCCATTGCTGTGTTTACCAGAGCTTAGAGATAGCAGACCACGCCCCAGTTGTGGTGTCTATAACTCGTCCAGGCCTTCCTCAAATAAATAAACATTGGCATTTCAATTTGACCTTAATGTCAGAAAATGATTTTGTAAAATTTATGGAGGACCAGATAATCTTTTTCCTTAACACCAATATGTCACTGAAACCTCAAGCCTGGTTGTTTCATAAAGAACAACTAGATCTGGCCAAACAAATTAAAGAAATTCACCAACAATATGCTCAATTTAAAAATCCAGAGCTGGATATATAAAAAATGAGTGGAACTGCAAAACAAATTTGATCTTATTTCCACTCACCCAATTGAATGCCAACTTTTGAAGAGCAAGAGCTGGTTTTATACCTAACCAGACCTAACCAGTTCCCCGCTACCAACACTCTCCACTATCTCACGGAATTAGTCATTACTCTTAATTTCTCCTTTGGCTCCTCCCACTTCCTCTAAAGGTGAAGCTATGGGCACCCGTATGGGTCCCAGTTACACCTGCCTTTTTCTTGGCTTTGTGGAACAGTCCATGTTCCAAGCCTATACTGGTATCCGTCCCCCACTCTTCCTTCGCTACATCGATGACTGTATTAGCGCTGCCTCCTGCGCGCATGTTGAGTTCGTTGACTTCATTAACTTTGCCTCCAACTTTCACCCTGCCCTCAGATTTACTGGTCCATTTCTGACACCTCCCTCCCCTTTCTTGATATTTCTGTTTCTATCTCTGAAGATGGCTTATCTACTGATATCTACTATAAGCCTACAGACTGTCACAGCTACCTGGACTATTCCTCTTCCCACCCTGCCTCTTGCAAAAATGCCTTCCCCTTCTCACAATTCCTCTGTCTCTGCCGCACCTGCTCTCAGGATGAGGCTTTTCATTCCAGAACAAAGGAGATGTCTTCCTTTTTTAATGAAAGGGGCTAACAGATAACAAATAACAGCTTGAAGGGGCTTTTGGACACAGGCAACAATCAGATTAAAGACATTTGGAAGACCATGATGGCCCACGTCATATGACACAGCACACAATGTTGATGATGCACTCTAGCCCAGTTTACCCTGGTGGTGAATGGAATGAATGTTTTGAGTGCTAGATGCGATTTCCAATCAGGAAACCTTGATCCTAGATGGTGTTCAGCTGCTCAAACATTTTTGGAGCTGCAGTCTTCCTGGCAAATGGAAGGTATTCCATCACACATCTCACTCATACCTTTTAGGAGATGGACATGGTTGAAAGGACAGGAGGTGAATTATTTCCAATGGAATTCCCAGGCTCTGAGAGTTTCTGCTGACAAGATGTTGTGTGGCTCATCCAGTTGTGTTCCTGGTCATTGGCATCTTCCCCAGGATATTGATTGTGGATTAGCACTGATGGAAATGCTGTTGTGTCATGGGTAGATGGTTAGACTCTCTATTAGCAGAGCTGATTGTTGTCAGGCTTTCCTGTCACACAACTGTTACCTGTCCCTTAAACATAGAACATTACAGCACAGTACAGGTCCTTCAGCCCAGGATACTGTTCAAAATTTTAACTGACAATAAGATCAATCAAACACTTTCCTCCTGTATAGCCCTCCATTTTTCTATCATCCATCTGCCTATCCAATATTTTCTTAAATGCCCCTAATGTATGTGCCCTTCTGACCTCCTTCACAAGGTGTTTAATGCACCCACCACTCTCTGTGTAAATGTATTTACCTTTGACACCCCGCCCCCATATTTTCTTCCAATTACCTTAAAATTACTCTCACTGGTATTAGCCATTTCCACCCTGGGAAAAAGTCTCTGGTTGTCCATTCGATCTATGCCTCTTATCATCTTGTACATATCTATCAAGTCACTTCTAATCCTCCTTCATTCCAAAGAGAAAGGCCCAGGCTCACACAACTTACTTTCAGAAGACCTGCCCTCTAGTCCAGGTAGCATCCTAACAGATCTCTTCTACACCCTCTCTAAAGCTACCACATCCTTCCTATAATGTAGAAACCAGAAATGAACGGAACATTTCATGTGTGGTCTAAACACGTGTGGACATTACCTTGTGGCTCTTGAATTCAATACCTGACGAATAAAGGCCAACACATCATAGGCTTTCTTAAAACCCGATCAACTTGCACAGCTACCTTTGAGGAATCTATAGACATGGACACCACAATCCCCCTGTGAAGAAACCTGCCACTCTCCCTGTATTCTGCTTTCAAATTTGACCTTCCAAAGTAATTCACTTCATGTTTCTGGGTTGAACTCCATCTGGCACTTCTCAGCCCAGTTCTGCATCCTGAAGATGTCCCATAGCAACCTACAACAACCCTCCACTCTATCTACAATTCCACCAACCTTTATGTCATTTGCAAACTTACTAACTCACCTTGCAACTTCCTCATCCAAGTCATTTATAAAAATCACAAAGAACAGGTGTCTCAGAGTAGATCCCTGTGAAACACCATTGGTCACTGACCTCCTGGCAGAAAACTTTCCATCTACAACCACCCTCTGCTCTCTCTAGGCAAACCAATTCTGAATCCACCCAGCAAAGTTTCCCCAGATCCCATGCCTCCTGACTTTCTGAATGAGCCTACTATGGGGAACCTCATCAAACTCCTTACTAGAATCCATATTCACTCCATCCACTGTTCCATTTTCATCAATTTACTTTGTCACATCCTCAAACAATTCAATCAGGCTCATGAGGCATGACCTGCCCTTCACAAAGCCACAATGACTCTATCTAATCAGGCTATTATTCTCAAAATATTCATAAAATCTATCTCTAAGTATCTGCTTCAATAATTTGCCCCCCACTCAAGTAAGATTTACCAGTCTACAATTCCCAGGTGTATCCCTACTCCTGTTCCTGAACCAAGGAGTAACATTTGTTATTCATCTGATCATCGAATCATCTAATATGACCCTCTAATCATCTGATACTACAACTGTGGCCAGTGAGGATGCAAAGATCCTTGCCAAAGCCGTAGCAATCTTTTTCTTCACTTCCTGTAGCATCCTGTGGAATATCTGATCTAGCCCTGGGGACTTATCTATCTTAATGTTTTTCAAATCTTTCGGCACATCCTCTTTCTTAACATTGACATGTTCTAGGATATCAGCGTGTATTATGCTGTCCTCACATTTGTCAAGGTCTCTCACTGGCAAACACTGAAGCAACGTATTGATTAAGGACCTTCCCTGCCTCCTCCGACTCTAGGTACATGTTTTCTCTTCTATCCCTGATTGGTCCTAACCCTGTATCCTTGTCATCTTTCTGTTCCTCACGTGTGTATATGGCTTTGGGGATTATCCTTAATACTACTCACAAAGGCCTTCTCATACCCCCTTCTAGCTCTCTAACACCATTCTTCAGTTTCTTCCTGGCTGAATTGTAACTCTTCAGAGCCCTGTCTGATCCTTCCTGAACCTTATATAAGCACCTTTCTTCCTCTTGACTGGATGTTGCACATCTCTTGTTAACCCACCACCTTTCCCTGCCTCAATGGGACAGGCCCAATGGGCTCTCTCCAGCCTCGTCAGAAAGGTGAAGGGAGAGCTGGGCTGAAGGGCCTGTTCCTGTGCTGCCCAATGGCATCACAAAGGGCATTGCACCTTTCACTTGTCTGTTTTCTCACATCTTGCCATTGCTGACAGGGACAGCATTTCTTCCCATTCTCAACTGCTGAAAGTTCAACTTCATCTTGAACTGCTGAAAATACTTTGACAGTACAATATCATATTAATTCTGAACAAGGAATTAATCAATCTAGTATATCCAATATATAAAGGTGTAAGTATAACTTCTTCTCTCCTTTAATACCCATCTCTCAGCTGAGTTCCTGCCATCCTCTGAATTTTATCTAAATGCCTCCTTTCCTTTTCTTTATCCCAACAGGGACAGAATAGACTTTAATTATGGATTTCACCTCCCCATTTTGCAAAGGCACCCCTACACTTATATCGCTTATTTTAAGAGATAGCTTGAGAAGAATGTCTGCCACCTCATTTCCTCCAACCCCAACATTGGCAGAAACCCATATGAAATGTATACACAAGCATAGACCCTACAGATATGTTCCAATCTGAAGAGGAATATCTGCACGACAATTTGAAATACTTGCTTTAACAGATGTTCAAAACAGAGAATGAATCAGTGTGCCAAAGCACACTCTTCAACCCTTTCCAAGGCTAAGATGATAGCAACCATCTCTGACACGAATACTGATACATTGTCTGATAATCTTTGCTCAGTAGTCTTCTGAAACTTTAGAACAGAAACAGAAACACCTGTATGACCACCTGTATGACACCTGTATGACCACCTGTATGACCTTTTAAACCACCTGTGTAGATATGCAAGAATCCATTATATCGCATTGCAGATACTACTGAACTTCCTGTGCCACTGATAAACAATCACGCTTCATCTTGATCTTTTCCTGAAGGCCCAAGACAACGATAGGCAAAGGGGAAAACCAGAAAGTGGTACACTGGGATTATCACCGACATTAAACAACATAAGATTTGAGTCCATTCATTTCCCATCCACCTGAAACAAAAGACTTTACACATACAGTGCTTCCAACACTCTGCTAATGTTGCCAATAAAGGATGAGCAACTCTATCAGGTCATTTTATTGTCATTTAACTATATGTGTGAGTATATTGCGTATAATTACAATGCCCTGGTTAAGATCTTTACCGCTAAGCTGTAGGTATTTCATTTTAGCAGTTCTGTAAGAGCAGTCTGTTCTGCTTTCAGCCGACTTGGGTTTGAACTGAGATAAGGGGCTTTGTTTTTAAATTTAGGAATGTGATGTCAGCCAGTCAGGATCCTGGAACTGGGAGAAGGTTCCAGAGAATGCTGGAAAGAAAGGTTTTTGTGATAGACACTGGTGTGGGTTGAGGTCTTTTTGAGGATGCCGCCCCTGTTGAACAAGGCACTTTGTGCAGATGAATGGCTTCAAGGTGGAAGGACCAGTACTCCCGGGGAGACCCGTTTGTTGGACACGGACTTCGAGGGACATTCAGAAGGTGTTTGTTTCACACAGATTGAGGGTCCAGCTCGTGGGTTAAAGATGAGATCCAACTCATGTGCATATTTGAGTGTTTAGTTATGATGGACCATTTTGTTTAAATAACTGTCTGGTTAAGTTGAAATTCTTAAATATACTTTCTTTATAACAGTATGCAGTGTACGGTCTATGATTTCTTGCCATCGGTGATAGTGGGGTGGAGGTGGGACTGGGAGTGTAGTAAATTACACAGCATTCACACAAACCATGGTTAGGGTGGGCGAGGCATCCCAGCCTCACGTGTTGGCCTCTCCCCTCTATCTCAACCCTCATTCTCTCCCTTCCCCCTTTCCCATTCTCCGGCCTCACTCTCTCCAATTTCCCCACCCTCTCTCCTCTCTCGTTCCCACTCCCCCCTCTCCCTTCCCTCACTCCTCTCTTCCCTTCTCTCCCCCTCCCCTCCCACTCACACTTCCCTCCCACCCTACATCTCTCTCTCCAATCCCTCCATCCCACTCTCCCCTTTCTGTCTTCCTCTCTCCCCTCTGTCACACCCTCTCACCCTGCTCTGTCTCCCCATCTCTCCTCCTCCTTTCCCCATCTCTCAAATTTCTGTCCCTCCTTCCTCTCCTCCATTATCTTCCCCCTCTCCCTCAACCCTCTCTTACCCTCCCTCCATCCCCTCTCCCCTCCCCTCTCTCCCTCACACCCACTTCTCTCCAATTTTCCCTGCCCCTCTCTCCCCCATCCACGATGCCCTCCCAGTCTCCCCTCTATCCCCATTTCTCACTACCTTTCTCCCCCTCTCTACTCCCCATCCCCTCCCCTCCTCCCTCCCCTCCCTCTCTCCATTCTCTATCCCTTCCCTCCTTTCTTGCTCCTTCTCCCTCCTCTTTCCACACCCCAACTCTCTCCTTTCCTCTCCCCCTCTCATCCCCTTCCTCTCTTTCTCCCCAACTCATCTCTTCCCCACTCTCTCTTCCACCCATCTCTCTTCCCCCTTCCCTCTTTCCTCTCCCCTCCCTCTCACCCACTGTCCTCCCTGTCACCCTCCTCATCCTCCCACCCTCTCTCTCTCCACTCTAATTCCCTCCCTCTAATTCACTCTCACCCCTCTCTCTCTTCCACTCTCCCCATGTCTCCTCACCTCTCTCCCCCTCCTTTTCCCCTTTCTCATATCTCTCTATACCCTCTTCCCAATTGCATCTTCCCCCGTCTCCCCTTCTCCCCCTGTTCCTCCCTGCCTCACTCTCTCAGCCCCTCTCTTCCTCACTCTCTCTCCAATCCTTTCCCCCAATCTCCTCTCCTATTTCTCCCCATCTCACACCCACTTCTTTTTCCTCTGTCTCCCGCTATCTCCCCTCCCCCTCTCCCCAGTCTGTCACTCTCAGTCCCCCTTTTCCCATCCCCTCTCTCTACCACCCCTTTACCCCCTTCTCCACCTCTCTCACTCTCTTTACCCTCTCCCCTCCCATCTCTCTTGCCCATTCTCTCCCCTCTCTCTCCTCTCTGTTCCCCTTTCTCTATCTCTCCCCATCTCCTCTTCTCTATCCCTCCTTTCTCCCTCCCCGGCCTCCTTCATCTCCCCTCCTCTCCTTCCCTCTTCCCTGGCTGCATTGTGGCCTTTGATTGGAAAATCATACAAAAAGTAGTGGATTCAGCTCAGCACATAATGGGTAAAGTCCATCCAGCCATTGAGTACATCGACATGAAATGCCATCACAGGAAAGTAGCACCTATCATCAAAGATCCTCACCACCCAGGCCATGCTCGTTTCTCGCTGCCGCCTTCGGGTAGAAGTGTTACGCCTGTGCCCCAACTCTGAGGGGCCGAAGGGTACAAAGTAGTCCCCTCCTTTTTGAGAATCGCAAGATCGCTATTAATTCAGGTCAGGAGACCCAGGAAATGAGAGAAAGAGACGCAGAATCCACAAGGGGTTTGGAATGTCCTGGCCCCTCAGTGATATAAAGCCACGGGAAATGGCCATTGTCTCTTGGAGACGGAATTGTGTATTGAGTACTGTACTATTTATTTGAAGCCTTCAGGGGAATGACCAAAGTGGGCTGGGTTGAGGGATGGCACCATCCTAACCTGATTGACATCTGAGACACCGTGAGTAAGGATAAAAGAGGGTCTGGGGAACAACCCCTTTAGACGCACAAGGAGAAACACTAGAAATCCCGTGACAGTGTTTAATAGCGACAGCCGGTGGAGGGCCCACGTGTGTCCTTTCCCGTTGCCGGGATTGGGGCCTTACTACGGAAGACGGCTTAGCTAAAGAAGAGATCACCACCGATGACATTTTGAAGGATCGACATCATGAAAAGGAAAAACTGGCAAGTTCTAAAAATCCGTCTTTCTCCAACCAAAAGCTGCAGCCTGCATGAACTTGAGTGACTTTTATATTTCCATCGGACAATACATTATCCCCTAGACAATGGTAGAGCTATTTCTTATTGATTATTATTATACCCGCGCTTTTAGATTTAGTATTGATGACGTATATTATCTGTATGTTTGCATTGATATTATTTTTGTGTATTTTTATCAGTAAATACTGTTAAAAATAGTACCATCTGACTTCAACGGCCCTCACTATCTTTGCTGGTAAGTGACCCAGTTACAGGGTACATAACAGAAGATACAAGTGCCTCAGGACTCGACCCCCAGGTTCAAGAACAGTCACTACCCCTCAGCCGTCAGGCTCCTGAACGAAAGGGGAGAACTGCACTTATTCTGTCTCTCATGTTCCCACAATCAACGATCTCACTTCCATTAAACTTTATTTTGTTATTTCATGCTCTCTTTATTTATTGCTACTTATTGATAGTTGCATTTCAACAGTTTTCTAAGCTCCTTTTCTTTCATTGATCCTGTTTACAGTTACTATTCTATAGGTTTGTCGAGCATGCCTGCAGCAAAAAGAATCTCAGGGTTGTATGTGGTAATATGTATGGACTCTGATAATAAATTTTACTTCGATCTTTGGATTCCTAAGGGACTCTTAAGAGCCTGGCGTCAGTGGTCAAATAACTGGAATGTGATATATCATGGCTGTCCCTCAAGGTCGAGGATGTTGGTCTTTGTTCCATTTCCACAGAGTGAAGATGCCTGTGCGTGTATTTGTTTAACATCTAATTTATGTTGCACTCCAAGAAGCACACGATACTTCACAAATCAACCAACTGATTCCAATGGTATGGAAACCATGACGACTGGAGCTGATGGATTTGTTGCAGCCTTCATCCGTTGAGTTTGAAGTAACTTTGTTCGCCTGTTCCACCGTTGAGGCCTTGGTTGGATTGTTCTTTGTCAGGGACCTCACCCTCGACCTTACCGCCATGGGTGACCCTAACAGGAGCAGAGCTCCAGACGACATTGCTCTCAGGATCTCAGGACCACACCAGCTTCTCCACCATGACAAGGTGACAATCCACTGAGAAGAACGTGATATGAACCAGCTGCTCAAATGGCCATCCGTCACTTGCTCCTATGGCTTCACGTGACCCTGATCGGGGGTAGTGGGGGGGAGCTAAGCAGATACTACACCTTCCCCAAGGGTGAACTGTAGGCTAGCGAAGCCTAACACCCCCTCTGAGGGAGACATATTTCCACCCCAACACCCATGTATCCCAGTACATATGACAATAATAAACCAGTTCAAGACAATGCACATGTAATTAATTTGCAAACAGTAACTAATAGTTACTAGTTAAAAGTAAGCTTACCTGGCAGGAGCAGAATGAGACTGCAGATATTGGAATCTGGAGCAATTTGCCAGCCCTCACAACAGGTCAACAGCAGATGACACTTCATTTTCTCTTCACTCAACCTGGAACATCTGGATATCAAAGATATATATATATATCATGAAGATTGAAAATCTAGCTGAGAGGTGTCATATCATCAATCTCTTACTCAATGTTAGCAAGATTAATGAGCTGATTATTGACTTCAGGAGGAGGAAACGAGAGGTCCATGAGCCAGTCCTCATTGGGGTCCAAAGGTGGAGAGTGTCAGATACTTTAAATTCCTCAGTGTTATAATTTCAGAAAATCTTCCCTGGGTCCAGCACACAAGTGCCATTATGAAGAAAGCACAGCAGCAAATCTACTTTCTTAGAAGTTTGTGAAGATTTGGGATATCATCTAAAACTTTGACTACTACAAATGTATAGTGGAGTATATATTGACTGGCTGCAACACAGCCTGGTATGGAAACAGGCTTTAGAAAATGCTACAAAATGTAGTGGATATGGCTCAGTCCGTCACGGGTAAAGCCCACCCCACCATTGAGCTCATCTAGATGGAGTGCTGTCACAGGAAAGTAGCATCCAAAATTGAGGACCCCACCATTCAGGCCAGGTCCCCTTCTTGCTGCTGTCATTAGGAAGGTGATACAGGAGGTTCAGGACTCACACCACTAGGTTCATGAGCAATTCTTACCCCTCAACCATCAGGGTCTTGAAGCAGAGGGGATAACTTCACTCGACCCATCACAGAAATGTTCCCACAACAAATAGACTAACTTTCAAAGATTCTTCACCTCATGTTCTCAATATTTATTCGTTATACGTTTATTAATCATTGTCTCTTTCTTTTTTTGAATTTGCACAGTTTGTTGTCTTTTGCACACCGGTTGTTTGTCTTTTTTATAGGGTACAATTTCATTGATTCTATCGTATTTAATGCATTTACTGTGATTGCCTGCAAGAAAATGGAACTCAGGGTTGTACATGGTAATAGGGCCATAAGATCATAAGATATAGGAGCAGAATAAGGCCATTTGGCCCATCAACTCTGCTGCACCATTTCATCATGTCTGATCCAATTTTCCTCTCAGCCCAAATCTCCTGTCTTCTCCCCATATCCCTTCATGCCCTGACCAATCAAGAATCTATGAACATCTGCCTTAAATATACATAAAGACTTGGCCTCCTCAGCTGCCTGTGGCAAAAAAAATCCACAGATTCACCACACTCTGGCTACAGAAATTCCTCCTCAGCTCCATTCTAAAAGTACACTCTCTATTCTGATGCTGTGTACTGTGGTTTTAGACACCCCCATCAGATGAAACATCCTCTCCACATCCACTCTACCAAGGCCTATCACCATTCAATAAGTTTCAATGATGTCACCTCTCATTCTTCTGAATTCCAATGAACACAGGCGCAGAGATGTCAGACACTCTTCATATGACACGCTGCTCAATCCTGGAATCATTTTTGTGAACCTCCTTTCAACCCTTCCAGTTTCAGCACATCCTTTCTAAAGATAAGGGGTCCAAACCTGCTCACAATACTCCAAGTGAGGCCTCACCAGTGCCTTATAAAGTCTCAATATTACATCCTTGCTTTTATATTTTAGTCCTCTTGAAATGAATGCTAGCAACGTATTTGCCTCCTTCCTCAAAGTCTCAACCTGCAAATTAAACTTTAGGGAATCCTGCAGAAGGACTCCCAAGTCCATTTGCACCTCAGGTTTTTGTATTTTCTCCTCATTTAGAAAATAGTCTAACCTTTCATTTCCTTTATCCAAGTGTATGACCATGCTTTTCCTAACATTGTATTCCATCTTCAGTTTCTTTGCTCATTCTTCTAACCTGTCTAAGACATTCTGTAGCCTCTATACTTCCTCAAAACTACCTGCCCCCAGCTATCTTCAAATCATCAGCAAACTTTGCAAGAAAGCCATCAATTCCATCATCCAAATCATTGACATATAATGTTAAAAGAACTGGTCCCAACACAGACCCCTGTGAATCACTGCTAGTCACTGGCAGTCAACCAGAAAAGGCTCCTTTTATTCCCACTCTTTGCCTCCTGCCAATCAGTCACTGCTTTATCCATGCTAGTATCTTTCCTGTAAAGCCATGGGCTTGTAGTTTGTTAAGCAGCCTCATGTGTGGCACCTTGTCAAAAGCCTTTTGGAAATCCAAATACATAACATCAATCAATTATTTATTGAGTATCCTGCTTTTCATTTCTTGTCAGACAAGATTTTCCCCTGAGGAAACCATGCTCACTACGGCTTATTTTATCATGTGCCTCCAAGTACCCTGAGACCTCAATCTTAGTATTAAATAATTTGAATACCTTCCCAACCACTGAGGTCAGACTAACTGGCCGAAAGTTTCCTTTCTTCTGCTTCTCTCCCTTCTTGAAGACTGGAGGGACATTTCCAATTTTCCAGTTTTCCGGAAGCAGTGATTCTTGAGTGATCATTACTAATGACTCCATAATCTCTTCAGCCACGTCTTTCTGAACTCTGCAGTGGACACAATCTTCTAAAGTTCAGCTGACCTATCAAACTTCAGACCTTTCAGTTTCCCAAGAACCCTCTCTCTAGTTATGGTAACTTCATGCACCATGACCCCTGACACCTGGAACTTCCACCACACTGCCAGTGTCTTCCACGGTGAAGAGTGATGCAAAATATTTATTCAGCTCATCCACCATTTCCTTGTTTCCCATTACTACCTCTCCAGCATTGCAATATCCACTCTCAACTCTCTTTGCATGTTATGTATCGGAGGAAACTTTTGTACCCTCTTTAATATTATTGGCCTATATACTTTCATATTTCATCTTTACCTCCTTAATGACTTTAAAAGTTGTCTTCTGCTGGTTTTTAAAAGCTTCCCAATACTTTAATTTCCCATTAATTTTTGCTCTATTTTATGCCCTCTCTCTGGCTTTTATGTTGCCTTAGACTTCTCGTCAGCCCCAGTTGTGTCACCTTGCCTTTAGAATACTTCTTCCTCTTTGGGAAGTATATATCCTGTGCCTTCTGAATTGCTTCCTGAACTTCCAATCATCCCAGCCAATGCTTTTTTCCAGTCGATTCTGGCCAACTTGTCTTTCATGCCTCTACAATTCCTTTTACTTCACTGTATACTGATACATCTGACTTTAGCTCCTCCTTCTCAAATTTCAGGGTGAATCTACCTTCTCACACCAACTCCTCCAATGGCTCTCTGCAGACATTGTATGGGTCCTATAGAATGTTTTCCTATGCAGCATCTTATCAAACACTTTCCAAAAACATCCAAATACACCAGATTCACTGGTTCTCCCATTACTATTCTACTAATCACTTTCTCAAAGATCACCAACAGGTTATGAAACATAATTTCCCTTTCCGGAATTGCACATTGCTCTGGATTTCCAGCAACTGCAGAATCTCCTGTGTTTGAGAAAGATGTGTTTAGGAGCGGAGAAGGTTGGGGATTAAGTGCTAATATTCATGGTCAAACATTGATTTAAGGGAACAGCAGGAAAAGAAAGCATACAAAAATGATGCACTAGAAAGGGGTAGGGATTGGACCACGATGGAATGCTGAATGCCATGGTTAGATTTCAATGACCTCAGGGCAATTAAGGATGAACAAGAAATAGGAATTTGCACAACCTGATACCAGTTGTTTTCAAATATGGAAATGGATTCTCTTAAATATGGGTTTCAGCCATTTTGCACACACAAGCTGGACAGAGGAATCTTTAAACTATGTTGAGAACAACAAAGGAATTGTCTGTTTCAGTCCATAACTAATCCTGCACAACTTAGAATTCCACCATGGATGGCCCCAACCCCGGTGAAAGGAGGAGGGTTGGGCATTGGGTTAGCAAACCCATCCCATAATAACCCAGAGCTACAGAAATGCCAACAGAAGCTCCAAAGACCTCATCCCTGGGAGAGGAAGGAGAAGATGGGCTAAACCTGGGACAACTTGAAAGACTGGCCCAGGACAGAGAACTTTGGTGGGTTGCTGTCAGTGGCCTATGGCCCAGTAGGGCCGATGGACTCAATCTGAGAAGCCCTGGACTCTGGAACCCAGCAGGCAATAAACAATCCGGGAATCATGTTCTCATCCATAGATCCTCCTTTCTGTTCCCCTAACTAACAAATACCCAATCACCACGGCTCACCAATTCTCTCCAATTCCCTATTGGCCACAGATCCAAACTCAGTGCCAGAGACCTGACAACTGTGACTTCCCTCTGCCAGGTCATACCCTCCCCCCCCCCCAACAATCCCAATGTGTTATACCCATTGTTGAGTGAAATGGTCACAGGTGTACTCTGGAATGGCTGTTTAATTCTTTTCACCCTCTTGACAGTCACTCAGCTTCCTGTTTCCAAAATCTTGGATATAACTACCTTTGTTTCTGTCATATTGATCAACCACTCAGCCTCCCAAATGATCCAGAGTTCATCCAGTAGTCTCTGATGAAACGGTGGTAGAAGTTGGTTAGAAGCTCAAGAAGCCTGTGGCTGTTTGAGGCTGCGCAGTCGGGGGCTTTCAATGACATCGTATGAGTTCTCTAGGTCCATGGTTATCTCTTTGGGTGAAAGAACATAAACCAGGAAGGAAATGTAGAACTGAGAGGACAAGAGGAACTCCATGCCTGTAAGAATGGTGAGAAGATGGGATGAGCAAGGATGTCCAGGGAATGAAGGAGATTCCACTAATGATGCTGCCCTCAATTGCATCTCATCCACTTCCTGGACGTCCATGCTCAGCTCATCTTCCAAACCACGTTAATAGGGATAGAGTTTCTCTTGTTGTCTTCTCCCCCTCCATGAGCCTCTGCATCCAACACATAATTTTCTGCAGCTTCCAAAGGGACCCAACCACCAAACACACGCTTACCTCCCCTCCACCCCACTCTCTAATTTCCGCAGGGATTGCTCATCCATGATTCCCATGACCATCCTTCCCTCCCTACTGATCTCCCTCCTGGCATTTATTCCTGCAGCAGCAGAAAAGCTACCCCTGCCCATTCACCTCCTCCGTTATCTCCATTCAAGGCCAAAAACAGTCCTTCTAGGCGAGGAAAACTTCACCTTTGAATCTGTTGGGGATGTCTATTGCGTCCGGTGCTCCTGACACAGCCTCCTCTACATTGGTGAGACCTGACATAGACTGGGGGACTGCTATCTCACTGGGACCCATCCAGACCAAAGAACAGGCAATGGGGCTGGTTTGCAAAATGGCATCTTGTATAAGGGACAGACTGATAAAGAGAAATGCATTAAAAGACACTCTGATTATTAAGGAACTGATGGTTGAGGTAATTTTAGAATGATTCCAGGAAGAACTCAAAGAGTTAAAGAAGGGTGTACTTGTATGGATCAGGATGGGACTCATACTATATAATTGGCAATAAAGAACTAAACAACATCTCCAAGGATTGTGAGAGATGTATCAGATAGGATCTTGTGACATACCTGACTTTAGTGACTCTGGAGACTAACAACCAAAGGAGAAGACCCCAAGTCAGGGAGTCAAAGAAGAATATGTCAAGATCAAACTCTAGCCGAATTCAGCAAGAGTTGGTAATAGATGAACGCATCCAGTGAGTTCTGGATTTGTATAAGTAAACTAAAAAGCTACACAACTAAAAGAATCGTGAACACAAGGAGTTAATAAGTCTTGTTTGAAGCTTTCAAGAACTTCTCATCTCATATCCTCAATAATTAATGCTTATTTATTTATTATTATTATTTCTTTCTTTTTGTATTTGCACAGTTTGTGTCTTGCACGCTGGTTGAATGCACAAGATGGTCTGTACTTCAATTGGTTATTATTCAATTATGGATTGACTGAATATGTCCACAGGAAAATGAATTCAAGGATGGTATACGGTGACTTATACTGTGTGTATTTTGATAATAAACTTACTTTGAACTTTGAATCTTGAAGCTGTTTGAACTAATCCTTATTGATCAAAACTACGTTTGTTTGTCAAATTCATTGTCTGGTGTGTTTTATCATGTGGTGCATTTAATTGGCAACAATTCTATCATCTAAAAATACATTGCATGACATGGTAATATATGTAAGCTTTTAGGTAATATCTCCTGCCTCACAGAATTTCCACCGATATTTTCATGATATCCATGCAAGATCTCTGATGCATTCAGTCATCCTAAAAATACTATTTCCCAGCTTAATGTTCTCCTCTACTTACATAAATGGTTTTGGTGAGTCACTTATGGGAAAATTGCACAGAAATTCTTCTTGTTTTGGAACGCAGACAGCAAAATCTAGCTGTTCAGAGCTTGTCAGATCCAACATCAAGAGTTAAGAAAGACTGAATTGTTTAAGAGTGAAGAGTTGAAGCAGAACAGGACTGTGAGGGCAACTGAATGAAAGCTCCTGAAGAAGGGTCTTGGACTGAAACATTGATTGTTTATTCATTTCCAGCAATGCTGCCTGAGCTGCTGAGTTCCTCCAGCTTTTTGTATGTGTTGCTTTGAAAGAAAGATTGTTTTTATTTCACACTTTGTCACAGTTCATATATAATTAAGTTATCTTGAAGGAAGATAATTGTTGATGTGCTGCTACACAAATAAAAATATTTCCAGGAACTCATATACTCTATTTCAACTTCACTATTCTTTATAAAATAAAAGATTTCTTTCCTCCAGTGTCCAGAAATGGGTAGCACCTCTGGTGAAGGAACTTGTGTCCATTCTGGGGCAGTTTATACCCCTTTGGTCCCTCTAGACACTCAACTCTCACCTGTAGCTCCAAGTCGCTGTTAGCATGCAGCAGTGACTGCACTCCAGTACACCACTGGAGGAGTTATGCCACCAAGGAAAATCCCAGTTTGTGATGCTTGTTTGTACAACTGGACACTGTTTTCTGAGGTCGAGAGAGTTGAACTGCCCCAGTGGCTTTTCCACTTTTAAATCTCTCCTGCATAGGTTCCTGTCATCGTCATCACGAAGAACAACCACCACCACTGAATCAACTAATTAATTTGAATTTCTCTGTGTAGCATCATAATTTTGAATGAACTTCCAAAGTCTTTCTGTTGCTAATTTTTTGTCTTCATTAATCATGGTAAATAATTTATTTCTGCCTCTTTCTAGTTCCTCTGAAGCTCCAAATATGTCATACCTCACCCTCTTTTTCACTTGTTGATTGTGGTGAAATCAAGATTCATTCATCCTGCCATTTCTTACCTTGGCCCTTTCCTAGGAACTTCAGACTGTCAGATGCAAGGACCTCCTTAACCCACCTGCAGAGTAACGTCTCTTTAAATGAACCAAAACAACAATCTTTTTGATTAGTTCTTTAACAAATAAATCTGGCCATGGTCAGAGTGATACTTTTAAATCAAGATCTGTCATCTGTGGGCACATATAGCCATCAGGGGTTATATTTGTTCTGGAATTACAGGTGCCCAAGTTCATACATATTGATTTAATTTAATTCCATGAACAGCCATTACCTGAAACTACCCCTTCCTGAACCTTGGTACACTGGTTGATCCTGGTCTGGAGGAAAGTCTGTCTCCTTTACTTTTACCGCAGTTGACGGTGCTAACATCTCCTCTCTGATGATTTGCCGAAATACCAGGACCAGAATCAGATAATTATGCCACTCTGTATCCCACCTTCAGAGATTGTAGAGCCTTTCAAATATTTACTCTCTGGTGCAGGACTCTGAATTCCATAGGTCTACAAATCCAAAATATCAAAGTAAAAGTTAAGTGAGGTCATTGGTGACCAAGTGTTGTCTTCACATTGCAACGTTGGAGCCTTTCTGCATCTGAATCACAGGACAACTTCATGCTTGGTTTAAGGGGGAATTTCAACCTACATTACTAAATAATGTGGTGGCTCAGTAGCGTAGTGGTTAGCAAAATGCTTTACGTTACAGCCAACCCAGGTTCAATTCCTGCCCTGTCTGTAAGGAGTCTGTAGGTTCTCTCCGGGACCACATGGGTTTCCTCCAGGTGCTCTGGTTTCCTTTTACAGTCTGGTTGGTAGGTTAACTTGTCACTGAAATTTGTCCTGTGTTTAGGCTTGGATTGAACTACAGGATTGCTGGGCAGCAGGGCATGAAAGGTTAGAAGGCTTATTCTGCCCTGTATCTCAATACATACATAACTGACTAACCAACCCAGTTAATGTTCCACGGCAGAAACATGAGTCAATGACCAGGTCACTGTCTCCTGTGACATCGGAACAACTGCAATGCCTCATCAAGGGAGATTCAACTGCACACCTGAGGAGAAAACAATGCAGTAACAAAAAGTAGTCTGTTCTAATTTTCAATATGCAAATTCATACTTATAGCTCCAGTTGACTAATTATGAACCGTTTTAAAATTGTAGTCATCATGGACATGACCGACTATCAATAGGTTAGAAGCTATGTAAATCTATTTATTGTCTATAATGTAAATAAAGACATGCATCCATTACTTCACCAGATTTTTCACTGAGTAATTGACTCAAATGCCCTACTGATTGTTTTCCATTTTTGGCAACAATTGATGGAGAGACATTAACAATCACTTGTTGGTGGATGTAGTGATGTGGATTCCATTCAGTAATAAATCACTTGAATTTATTGCACAGCTTACATGGAAGCAACTCATTCCCAAACACAATCTTTCATCAGAGCAAGTTCCTCCAGCAGTTTGTGAATATTGCTCAAGAATTCCAGCATCTGCAGGGTCTCCCGAGCTTACTTTTAACCCTAAATAACTTTCAAACTGTAAGCTTGAACCATTTAGATGATCTAGAGGGAGATTTTACCTTTGCTTTCCCAGCTCAGTCTCATTACCAATCAAAGATACAATATATTAAGCCAGAGTTTTCAATGATTGTATGTCTGGGGATAGTTGTTTGAGAGTTTCAGAAATTCATTTACTATTCATTTTGTTTGAAGCTTGAGGAACTTTCTTCAGGTTGATTACAGGATTCCATCAAAATGTTGGATAACTTTTTATATCCATTTGTTCAGTAGCGTTATGAGATATGAGTGATTTAGCTGCAGCATAAATATCTTAAAGAGCTTGAATTCTGTAAAGGCTCTGTGAATAGCTGCTTTAGTCATTTTAACAAAAGTCAGGTTGAAGCAATGGAAATTAAATATTTTCTGCTCTATCCATGAGCAATTCTTTCTTTCTTTCTCAATCTTTTTATTATTATTAATAATGTGGACAAAATACAAATGATATATTAATAAAAAAATTACAAACATACAAATTCCATTACAAATGAAAAAAGACATAAACTATAGTTACAGTATAAATGGGTTTACCAAGACATAAGAGCAAGTCCTGTTAATGTCATAAATAAACTGATCATAAACTGATCAAATAATCAGAGCATTCCCCAGATTACAGCATCCATTATATTGGAAAGTAGAAGTGTGTGCTGCCATTGTTTTTGAGCCTTGGGAAGAATTTCGAGAGCTGTCAATTTCCAGGGTTCCATTTGTTAAATAAACCTTTGCTACCCTGTGAGATGCTGAAGAATTGATCAAACGCTTGAGATACTGCATGATGCCATCTTCAAATAAGAAACAGTGCATTCAAATCATAGTCAGAGACTTCAACCAGACTTGTTTGAAGAAATCCCTGCCTCAGTTACTACCAGCATATCAGCCCCAGAGGGCCCAACACACTGGACCACTTTCATACCAAGATAAGGAATGCCTTCCATTCCATGCACGGATCACATTTCTGGAAATATGATCACTTGGCTGTCCTTCTCTAATCTTCTTACAGGCAGAGGCTAAAGAGCAAAGTTCTAGAGATTAGGACAACCAAGAGGTGGTCACAGAATTGCTTGACATCAGTGGACTGGGTGTCATAACAGGGGGCACCAGGAGCAGACCCAAATGCAAGACACAGAGACTGAAGTATTAGGAACTAGACTGGAATAGAGTTAGGGACAGGGCAGGAGACAGACTAGGAGCTGGGACAGGAACACAGACCTGGGCTAGCACTTTGGCCAGAAAAGCTGGACCAGGACAAGGATCTGGGAACCAGGAGCCTGGGCTTGGACACTGAGCCAAAGACTGCACTAGGACCAGGAACCTGGGTCCTGACACTGGCTCAGACCCCAGAACTAGGCAAGGTCATGATGTGGCTACAGGACTGGACATGGAACAAGGACACAAGTCAAGACACATGGACAGGGCAAGAACCAGAAGCTTTGACTCAGTCTTGGGACACCTGAACATGGAGCCTTAGCCTCCCCCCCCCCCCGGAGAGACAGGAGCACAGAGACTTGGCCCACACCACAGGGAGACAGGAGCACAGAGCCATGCCCCCACCTGGAGTGACAGGAGCACATGGACATGGAACACAAAGCCAGGACCCCTCTTTAGGAACAGGATTTGGGCTAGGGCTATACAGAATCAGGACTCCTCCTAGGAAACAGAATATAGAGCCAGTACTCATACACAGAACACAGAGAGACAGATCCCAACACAAGGTAACAGCAAACAGCCAGACCCACCTAGCAAAGGGATGGAAACAGAGACAGCTCCCAAAACAAAGTAGCAGCAAACAGCCAACCTACCTAGTGAAGGCATGGACAGACACAGTTCCAAACAACAATAGGCAGTTCCTTATCTAGACACAGCAAGGCTCCAGTGTTGCTCCAGCAGTAGAACTTCACAGCAATACAGGCAAGGCTTCAAGATAAAAGGAAGTGTACAGTCCAGCAAATAAAGCACTCTCTCTCTCCCTATCTTGTTTTACAGTGGTTGGCACCCAGCTTAATGGTGCATTACCGCCTCCTTCCGTTCCGGAGTATGTGATGGACTCACATTCTAAATCCCTTCACCCAATCGCACATACACATACCCTAACCTACTCTTTATCCTCCCCATCTTAGTACCCTATTTCTGTTTATCCATCATATCCTATAAAAAACTCCTGTACCCCTTAAGAAAGCTAAAAATACCCTGACCTGTGTTCTCTCACCCATGCACAGCAACCCTTTTAATGTGAATTCCTGCACCCCCAATTCCCTTAGATTAATTCTCATCATCTCTCTCTGTATCCCATACTTCCTGCAACTCAGAACTACATGTTCTACTGACTCCTCTTCCTGACATTCCTCACACAATCCTGCCTGGTGTTTCCCTATCAATTTCAATGTTTGGTTTAGTGCACAGTGCCCCAGCCTTAACCTAGTCCTCACAATGTCCTCTCTTCTGTATCTACTACCTACCCTAGAACCTGCAACACTTTTTTGTATTTGATATAAATGCCTCCCTTTCCCCTCCCTGTCCCATCTTTCTCGCCACATTTGGTTAATTTTTTCCCAGATTACACACTGTGGTGAACTACATATACCTGTCTGGACACCCCCCCCCCCCCCAGCTGACTGCTCCTGTGACTCCTCCCACTGACTGTGGCTCCTCCCACAGACCCGGGTATAAAGGCGATTGAGGCCTGAGCCCAGCCCTCAGACTCCAGGATGTAGCATGTTGGTCAATTACTGCTTGTTCTTTCTTCCAGTCAATAAAAGCCGATTTCTTGCCTCCCGTCTCAGGGAGTTATTGATGGTGCATCAATTTTATTGACTGGAAGTTTTAAAACATGGGAAGTATTTTACATCCAGATAAAGATTTGGATCCCCAAACTCCAGAAGCAGCTCTTGCCTTTGAACTCTGGCTTGCATGCTTCCAATCATACTTGGAGGAGGTTCGTGCGACTGAGCCCGCTATTATGCACAGAATTCTCCTCTCGAGGGTCACCCCGAAAGTTTACTCACTTATCAGGGACCTGCCGACCTACCAAGAGGCACTGGTCGCCCTCAAAAGACAGTACCTGCAGCCGGTGAACACCGTCTACGCAAGACTTCGCTTAGCGATGCGGCGGCAGTGACCTGACGAGACGAGCCCTGCTTTCCTCCGAGCCCTACAGACACTCGTCCGAACTTGCGACTGCAAATCTCTGACGGCGGAACAACATGCGGAGCTGCTAGTACGAGATGCCTTTGTTACGGGGATCAGGTTAGTGTGCGTGCGCCAGTGGCTGCTGGAAAATGCTGATCTTATGTTACGCTCAGCGATCGAGATGGCCGACACGCTGGAGGCTGCTCTGTACAACGCTAATGCTGTCCAGCCACGTGATCCCCCACCAGTCCCGTGGCCACCTCAGACCCCGCCGCCACCGGTTCCCGCGAGCGAATTCGCAAATGCCGCTGCCAGTCGCGATTCCTCGAACTCCCCGAACCTGACCACAGCTGACTTGAAAAGCACCCCCGAAAATGCTGCCTGGCCTGAGAAGCGACCTGCTCCAGCTGCGCGAAGAAGGGCCATTTCGTCAAGGTCTGTGAGTCTGAACCACGAGCGGGGTCAGGCATGGCTGCGTGTGAGACATGGGGGCCGCCATCTTGCCTGCCCGCCTCATGTGAGGCATGGGGGCCGCCATCTTGCCAGCCCGGATGGGGGCGGCCATCTTTGTTGGCGCCAACTCGCCCCGCCCCCTACCAACCAATGCTTACCGGGCACCAAGACTGCAGTTCAACTCTGGCCTCCGTAACCCTCGACCAAATCGCCCCACACCAGATGCAAGGTCAATGATGGACATTCTGGTGGAGGGGCACAGGACTAACTGCCTGTTTCATACGGGCAGCACTGAGAGTTTTGTTGACCTGGACACGGTGCAACGCTGCAGACTCGGCCGGTAAGCCAGAGGGTCACCTTGGCTTCTGGGTCGTATTCCACAGACATCCAGGTGGGTTGTGTAGCGACATTGGTGGTGCAGGGCACAGAATATCGGAACTTTGCGCTACTGGTCATGCCTCAACTGTGCGCGCCTGTGCTATTGGGGCTGGACTTCCAGAGCCACCTTGAAAGTGTGACTATGGCATATGATGGGCCACTCCCACCACTCACTGTCAGGAATCCTCAGTTCTGTGGGACTTTGTCACATACCCCGCTACTGACCACATACACACACTGACCCACACATCCCACCCAGCACCATGCCGACAGTTGCACTACTGACACCACTTGCAGCCTCTTCACCCTCAAGATGCCTCCCCCACTGCTGTTTGCCAATCTGACCCCTGACTGTAAACCTGTGGCAACTAAAAGCAGGAGGTACAGAGCGGGGAACAGGGCCTTCATTCAGTCGGAGCTGCAGCGGCTGCTCGGGGAGGGGATCATTGAGCCAAGCACAAGTCCTTGGAGGGCCCAGGTGGTCATTGTTTCGACCGGGCAGAAAAATAGGATGGTCATGGACTATAGCCAGACCATCAATAGGTTCACGCAGCTTGACGCGTACCCCCTACCCCGCATCGCAGATATGGTCAACCAGATAGCTCAGTACAAGGTGTACTCGACAATAGATCTGAAATCCGCTTATCACCAGCTCCCCATCCGCCCAGAGGACCGCCCCTACACCGCCTTCGAGGCGGGCAGCAGGCTCTATCACTTCCTGCGCGTCCCCTTTGGTGTCACAAATGGTGTCTCTGTCTTCCACAGGGAAATGGACCGGATGGTGGACCAGTGCCAACTGAAGGCCACATTTCCCTATCTGGATAACATCACCATCTGTGGTCACGACTGGCCGGATCACAACGCTAACCTGCAATGATTTTTCCAAGTGGCCGCAGCTCTGAACCTTACTTATAACAGGGACAAGTGTGAGTTCGGAACCACCTGCCTCGCTATCCTTGGGTATGTCGTGGAAAACGGGGTCATTGGCCCTGATCCCGACTGTATGCACCCCCTGTTAGAACTCCCTCTTTCCACCACCCTCAAAGCCCTCAGACGATGCCTAGGCTTATTTTCCTATTACGCCCAATGGGTCCCCCATTACGCAGACAAGGCCCACCCCCTGGTCAAGTCTACCACTTTTCCCCTCTCTGCCGAGGCCTGCGCGGCCTTCAGCTGCATTAAAGGGGACATTGCCAAAGCAACGACACATGCGGTGGACGAGACCATTCCCTTCCAAGTAGAGAGTGACGCCTCCAATTTCGCGCTGGCTGCTACCCTCAATCAGGCAGGCAGGCCAGTAGCATTCTTTTCTCATACCCTTCAAGGCCCTGAAATTCAGCACTCCATGGTGGAGAAAGAAGCCCAGGCCACAGTGGAAGCTATTAGGCACTGGAGGTACTATCCCTCCGGCAAAAGTTTCACCTTGCTGACCGACCAGTGCTCAGTTGCGTTCATGTTCAGCAATCAACCGGGGGTCAAAATCAAAAATGACAAAATTTTGTGGTGAATAGAACTCTCCACCTACAGCTATGATATCCTGTACTGGCCTGGAAGGCTCAATGAGCCCCCTGATGCCCTATCCCGGGGAGCGTGTGCCAGCGCACAGCTCGACCAGCTATACGCCCTCCATGCACATCTTTGCCACCCAGGGAGTCACCCAATTTTACCATTTCGTGAAAGCCTGGAACCTGCTGTACTCCCTTGAGGACATCAGGACGATGACCAGGGACTGCCAAGTCTGCGCTGAGTGCAAACTGCACTTCTAGCATCCTGAAAAGGCGCAACTTATCAAGGCCACCCGCCCCTTTGAGCGACTGAGTGTTGACTTTAAGGGCCCCCTTCCCTCCACCGACTGCAATGTCTACTTTCTCAACATTATCGACGATTACTCACAGTTCCCCTTTGCCATCCCCTGCCCCGGCACCACTGCCACGTCCATCATAAAAGCCCTACGCCAGCTCTTCACTCTGTTCGGATATCCCTGCTATATCCACAGTGATAGAGGGTCCTCCTTTATGAGTGACGAGCTGCGCCAGTACCTGCTGGCTAGAGGCTTTGCTACTAGTCGGACCACGAGCTATAATCCCCGGCGAAATGGAGAGGTGGAGAGGGAGAATGCCACAGTGTGGAAGGCCACACTTTTAGCCCTTAAGTCAAAAGGGTTGCCGGTCTCTCGATGGCAGGATGTCCTCCCGGAGGCATCTATCTGCTCCCTGTTATGTACGTCCACCAATGCCACCCCTCACGAGCACCTATTCTTTTTTCCCAGGAAGTCTGTCACTGGGACCACCCTACCAGCTTGACTGACGTCCCCGGGGCCAGTGCTGCTCCGGAGACATGTGAGGAGCAATAAATACTCCCCAATGGTCGAGAGGATTCACCTTCTACATGCGAACCCCCAGTATGCCTACGTGGTCTTACCTGATGGGCGGGAGGATACGGTCTCCGTCCGCGACCTGGCGCCCGCAGGAGCAGCGGACCACTATCCCGAACACTCCACGGTAACTATGAACCCTGTACCCAAGGTGACACCGCGCACACCGAGCCCTACACAGACTCCTCACGACACTCCTATACCAGGCGCCTCACACACGCGTGAGGAGTCACTGACACCTAGTGGGCTGACACCTCCAGTTAGGCCGGAACCAGCACAACCACTCTCTCCAGTGCAATCAGCACCGGCACCTGTGCAATCACCGCCAGTGCTACGTAGACCGCAGCAACAGATTCGACCACCTGATAGACTTAACCTGTAAATATACTTGTAAGAAACTTCACCCCATGGGGACTCTCTTTTAAAACAAAGGGGGGGTGAATGTGGTGAACTACATATACCAGTCTGGACACATCCCCCCAGTGACTGCTCCTGTGCCTCCTCCCACAGACCCCGGTATAAAGGCAATTGAGGCCTGAGCCCAGCCCTCAGTCTCTCTTGCACCCGCACTCGCATTCTCTCACTCACTCTCTCACTTCTCACACTTTCACTCTCACTCTGTCACTCTCACTCTTCTATTGCTCCTCTTGGAGCCATTCAACTGCACAAAGCTCTTCTGGGAACGGGGTCTCCTTCCCACAGCATTTTGCAGCATCTTCCCTTCTATCGCACTCCGCTGCTCCTGCCAAAAAGACCCCAAACCAGACCACTGTCTGATACAAATCTCTCTCCATCCTCCTGCTCCAGAACGTTCTCTAGATCCCACTATCCTGACTGGCCGACACAACATTCCTAAGTTGTAACAGCAGGGCTTCTTATGCAGTAGAATCTTATCCAGCGTTTCACAATTTAAACTGGGTTCCTTTACACTTGCTACCACTTTCAAGCAAATTGAGTTTTCAAATCGTTACCCAAAAATGTTGAAAATCAGAAAAATACTGCAGATGCTGGATATCTGAAATAAAAACAGAAAATGCTGGAAATAGCAGGTCAGAAGGTGTAGCAACTTCTTACAGAGAGTACTCCTTGTTTACATAGCTGCATCACGTGACTTCAATGCAGATTCATAATCAGAGAGCACTACAGCCCATTTAGTCCATGTCTAATTGTTATTCTGCCTACTCCCATCACCCTGCACCTGGACCATAGCCCTCCAAAGCCTTCCCATCAATGTACCTATCCAAACTTCTATTACATGTTCCAATCAAAGTCACATCCACCACTTCTGCTGAAAGCCTGTACCATCCACTGCACCATCCTATTCCCCTTAAAGACTTCATCTTTCACCTTAACTGATGCTGAGACAGGCTGCCCAGTCAGGCCGCTGTTGCTGTGGCTCTAGGCTTCCAACTGGAAGAGGAAGGACAACTTCCCTTGTCTACTTTTGTCTTGTCTACTGCTGGCAGCATCACTTCGCTTTTAGGAAAGTGGCTGCTGAAATCACAAGACTGAAGCAGCTTATTCTCTCTCACTTGTCATGCCACATTAACATATTCATCCTCAGAATGACACAAAGAGAAATGCCCCTCCCCTCTCACCCTCCCTTTTTCTTCCCTCTTCCCCTGTTCCTATTCCCGTCACCCTTTTCTCCACTCTCTGCATCTCCTCCACTACACCCTCTCCCTCTCCCCCTTCTCCCCTACCTTATCCTTTCCCTCTCCCCTACTCTACTCCTCTCCTGCTCCCTCCCTCTCTCTCTCTCTCTCTCTCTCTCTTTCTCTCTCTCTCACTCTCTCCCTTCCTGTCTCTGACCCTCTCCCTCATCTCTCTCCACTTTGTCTTCCTCCTCTCACCCTTCCCTCCCCTCTCTCCCATCTCTCCCCCTTTTGGTCCCCCTCCCACTCTCCCCTGTTTACTTGCTGCTTTACCCCTCTCTCTCCCCTCTTACCCTCCTTTCTCCCCACTTTCCCCTTCCCTCCCCTCTGCCCTCACCCCCTCTCTCTCACTCGAGCTCTCTCAACCCTATCTCCACTCTTCCCACTTTTCCCCCACCCTCTCTTCCCTCACTCCTCTCTATCACCCTTTCTTCTACTCTCATCCCACTCTCCCCTCTCTCTTCCACCACTCCCCTCTCTCCCCCTTCCACTACCATGCTCTCCCCCTCGCTTCCCCTTCAACCCTCTTCTCCTCCCTCCCTCTATCCCCCTTTGCACCTCCTCTCACTCCGCTCACCCTCTCCCTCACCTTTTCTCTGCCTCTCTCTCCCCTTCCTTTGCCCTCCCTTTCCCACTCTCTCTCCCCTCTCTCTCCTCCACCCCCTCCCTCCCACCTCTCTTCACATCCTCTCTCCCCTTTCTGTACCCCAAACCCTTCTCTACCTCGTGCCTAGATCTCCACCTCTCTCTCTATACTCTCCCTCTCCCCATCACTCTCTTTCCTCTTTATCCTTCCACCACCCCTCTATAACCCAACCTCTCTTTGCCCCTCTGTGCCTGTCTCTCTCCCTCCCTCTCCCCTTCTCTCACCCCCTCTTTCCTCTCTCCCTCTTTCCTCACCTCCTCTCCCCTTTCCTTCCCACTCTTTCCCCTCCACCTTTTCTCACCCCTCTCTCCTCCTCTCTCCTCCATACCCTCTCCCTCTCTGAACACACTCTCAATTCTTGCCCCTTCTCCCCTTTCTCTGATTCCCTCTGCTCCTCTCTCTCCTCCTCTTCCCCTCGTTTCCTCTCTCCCATCTCTCCCCTCTCTTTCTATCCATTCTCTCTGCACTAACCCTTTCCCTACCTGCCACATATCTCTCCACCTCACTTTCTCTCGCCTTTCCCTCTCTCTCCCCCTCCCCTTTCTTCCCACCCTCTCTCTTCCCCTTTCACTCACCACCCCTTTTCCACTCTGTCCCCATCTCTCCCCTCTTTCTTTCCTCTATCCTGCTCTCTCCCCCTCTCGCCTTCCATCTCTACCCCTCTCTCTCCCCACTTTCCCCGGATCCCCTCACAACCTCTCCCCCTCCTGTTGCTCCCTCTCTCTCCCCTCTCTCCTCCCCTTTTCCCTTCCCTCTCCCCTCCCCCTCTTTTCGCACTCCCACTCTCCCACTCTCTGACCCCTTTCTCACCTCCTGTTGCCCCCTCATCCTCTCTCTCCAGCGTCTCCCCATTTCTTCCACTGTCCACCCAACTCTCCTTCTTTCTCCTCCTCTCACCCCTCTCTATTCCCCTTTCTCCCTCTCTGACCCTCTCTCCCCCCACTTTCTCCAGCTCCCCTCCCCCTCCCTTACCCTAATTACCCCTCTCTCTCCCTCTCTCTTGCCTCCAATACCTGTGGCAAAAATTGCCTCTCCTTCACCTCTTTTGCACCTCTCTCCCCTTTCTCCCACAACCGTGCTCTCCCCCTCTCTCTGTCCCACTCTCTTCCCTTCCCCCTCCACCCCTCTCCACCCTCCCTATCTCTCCCCTTTCTCCATCGGCCTCTACCCCACCACCCTCTCTCTCTCCCCACTCGCCCTCTCTCTATCTTTCCTCTTCACTCTCTCCTCCACCCCTCTATATACCCCCACCCTTCCCCTCTCTCCCTCTCCCCCACCCTCTCCCATTCGCTCTCTCCCCTCTCTCCTTCTTCTCCTCACCTTTTCCTCTGTACCTCCCAACTCCCCACCTCCTTCTCTCTCTCCCCCTTCCTCTCCAGTCTGTTCACCTACTCCCTCTCTTCCCCCTCCCTCACTCCTCTACTCGCTTTCTCTGGCTCCCCTTTCCCTCTCCCTCTCTTTCCCCTGTCTCTCCCCCCTTTCTCAACCCTCTCACACAATCCCCCTCTCCCCTCTCCTTCACACTCCCCTCTCTCACTTCCTCTCACCTCTTCCCCTCTTTCACTCTACTCTCCCTCTTTCCCTTTTCTCCTTCCCCTCCTCATCACTCACCCTCCTCCCCTGTCCCTCCAACACTCTGCATCCTGTCTCCCTCTCATCCTTTCTCCCCTTTCAATTCCTCTTTCTTCCTCCCCATTTGTAGCTGCATCTCTCTCTGCACCTTGCTGCCTCTCCCACACTCTCTTCACCCTCTCTCCCCTCCCTCTATACACCATCTGCCATTCCTCTCTCCCCTATCTCTCAACAAAAACCCTCTCCCTCCCCCTCCCATTCTCCCACTCCCCTCTCTCTCCCTCCACTCTATGCCCTGTTCTCTCTCTCTCTCTCCACTCTCTTCCTCCTTTCTCTGTCCCCTGCTTTCTTTTTCCCTCCATCTGGCCCCTCTCTCACCCTCCCTCTCTCCTCCACCCCTCTCTCACCCTCTCTTCCTCTTTTTCCTCTCTCTGCCCTCTCCCCATCTCTCTACCCCGATTCTGCCCTAACCCCACCGCTACCTCCTGCCTATCCCTCCACCTCCCTCTCCCCACTCCCTCTGTCCCTCTCTCCCTCATTCTCTTTTCCCCTTCACTCTCTCCTCCACCCCTCTCTTTCTCCTTCTCTCTCCTTTCCTTCCTTTCTCTTCCCTCTATTCTCCCTTCCCCTCCCACCCTCTTTCCCCCTTCCCTCTTTGCTCCCTCCCTCTCTCTCCCCACTCTCTCCCCATCCCCCCTCCCCCTCACCCTCTCAACCTCTCCCTCTTCACTCTCTCCCTCTTTCTCCCCCTTCTGTCTCTCCCACCCTTTGTCATTCCCTCCTTCTAACCCTCTTTTTCCCACCTTCTTGCTCTCTTTTATCCTCTCTGTCAGAACCCCACACTCCTTGCTCACCCTCTCTCCCCCTCCCCCTCCTGCTCCTCTCCCTATTCTCCCCTTTCTCTCTGCCCCTCTCTCTCCCCCATTCACACTGGCATCCCATCTCTATCCCCATTTCTCCCTTCCTCTCTACCCCCTCTAAACCCCACCCTCACTCCTTCCCCTCTCACCACGCTCTACCCATTCTGACCTTCCTCTCTCTCCCTTCCACACATTTCCTCAATTGTCGCCTTCCCCTCTTCCCCTCTAGCTCTACTCACTCTCTTCCCCCTCCCCTTTCTCCCATCCCTTTCCCCTTTCTCGTATCTCTCAATACCCTCTCTCTCCCCCCACTGCATCTTCCCCCCTCAGCACTCTCCCTTTCTCCCTGTCTCTCTCTCGCAGCCCTCTTCTCCCTCTCAGTTCCTCCCTGCCTCTCACTCCTTCAGCCCCTCCCTTCCTCACTCTCTTTCCTATCCTCTCCCCCACTCTTCTCTCCCGTTTCCCCCCATCTGACACCCCCTTCTCTCTTCCCTCTGTCTCCCTCTCCCCCTCACCCTCTCTCAACCTCTCTTCCTCCGTCTCTCCTCTCTCTCTCCCCAGTCTCCGTCACTTCCAGTCCCCTCTTTCCCATCCCCTCTCTGTCCTCTGTCTCACACCCTCTCTCTACCACCCTCTCTACCTCCTTCTCCACCTCTCTCGCTCTCTTTACCCCCTCCCCTCCCATCACTCACCTTTCTCTGTTCCCCTTTCTCTGTCTCTCCCCACTCTCTCTCTCTCTCCCCGTCTCCTCTTCTCTATCCCTCCTTTCTCTCTCCCCTCCTTCCTCCACCTCCTTCATCTCCCCTCCTCTCCTTCCCTCTTCCCTGGCTGCATTGTGGCCTTTGATTGGAAAATCATTCAAAAAGTAATGGATTCAGCTCAGCACATAATATAACTATGTAACCATTTAACAATTACAGCACAGAAACAGGACATCTCTGCACTTCTAGTCCATGCCGAATGCTTACTCTCAACTAATCCCACTGACCTGCACTCAGCCCATAACCCTCCATTCCTTTCCTGTTCTTATACCTATCCAATTTTGCTTTAAATGATAATACCAAAACTGCCTCTACCACTTCTACTGGAAGCTCATTCCACACAGTTACCACTCTCTGAGTAACGAAATTCCCCCTCGTGTTACCCTTAAACTTTTGCTCTCTAACTCTCAAATCATGTCCTCCTGTTTGAATCTCCCCTACTCTCAATGGAAAAAGCCTATCCACGTCAACTCTATCTAGCCCCTCATAATTTGAAATACCTCTATCAAGTCCCCCCTCAACCCTCTATGCTCCAAAGAATAAAGACCTCACTTGTTCAATCTTTCCCTGTAACTTAGGTACTGAAACTTTAACATTCTAGTAAATCTTCTCTGTACTCTCTCTATTTTGTTGACATCTTTCCTATAATTTGGTGACCAGAACTGTACACAGTACTCCAAATTCGGCCTTACCAATGCCTTGTACAATTTTAACATTACATACCAACTTCTATACTCAATGCTCTAATTTATAAAGGCCACATACCACCCTATCTGCATGAGATTCCACTTTCAGGGAACTATGCACCATTATTCCTAGATCAGTCTGTTCTACTGCATTCTTCAATGCCCTACCATTTACCATGTATGTCCTATTTGGATTATTCCTACCAAAATGTAGCACCTCACACTTATCAGCATTAAACTCCATCTGCCATCACTCATCCCACTCTTCTAACTGACCTAAGTCTGTCTGCAAACTTTGAAAACCTACTTCATTATCCACAACACCACCTACCTTAGTATCATCTGCATACTTACTAATTCAATTTACCACCCCATCATCCAGATCATTAATGTATATGACAAACAATATTGGACCCAGTACAGATCCCTGAGGCACACCACTAGTCACCGGCCTCCAACCTGACAAACAGTTATCCAGCACCACTCTCTGGCATCTCCCATCCAGCCAGTGTTGAATCCATTTTACTACTTCAATATTAATACCTAACGATTGAACCTTCCTAACTAACCTTCCATGTGGAACCTTGTCAAAGGCCTTACTGATGTCCATATAGACAACATCCACTGCTTTATCCTCATCAACTTTCCTCGTAACCTCCTCAAACAATTCAATAAAATTTGTCAAACATGACCGTCCACACACAAATCCATGTTGACTGTTCCTAATCAGACCCTGTCTATCCAGATAATTACATATACATCTCTAAGAATATGTTCCATTAATTAACTCACCACTGATGTCAAACTGATAGGCCTATAATTGCTAAGTTTACTCTTAGAACGCTTTTTAAACAATGGAACCACATGAGCAATACGCCAATCCTCCGGCACCATCCCCGTTTCTAATGACATTTGAAATATTTCTGTCAGAGCCCCTGCTATTTCTACATTCATCACTGTCAATGTCTTAGGGATATCCTGTCAGGACCCAGAGATTTATCCACTTTGATATTCCTTAAAAGCGCGAGTACTTCCTCCTCTTTAATCATCATAGTTTCCATAACTTTCCTATTTGTTTCCCTTACCTTACACAATTCAATATCCTTCTCCTTAGTGAATACCGAAGAAAAGAAACTGTTCAAAATCTCCCCCATCTCTTTTGGCTCCACACATAGCTGTCCACTCCGATTCTCTAAGAGACAAATTTTATCCCTCACTATCCTTTTGCTATTAATATAACTGTAGAAACCCTTTGGATTCATTTTCACCTTACTTGCCAAAGCAACCTCATATCTTCTTTTCGCTTTTCTAATTTCTTTCTTAAGATTCTTCTTCCATTCTTTATATTCCTCCAGCACCTCATTTACTCCATGCTGCCTATATTTATTGTAGATATCTCTCTTTTTCCTAACCAAGTTTCCAATAATCCTTGAAAACCATGCCTCTCTCAAACTTTTAACATCTCCTTTCAACCTAACAGGAAAATGAAGGTTCTGTACCCTCAAAATATCACCTTTAAATGACTGCCATTTCTCTATTACATCCTTCCCATAAAACAAATTGTCCAATCCACTCCTTCTAAATCCTTTTGCATCACCTCAATGTTAGCCTTTCTCCATTCAAAAATCTCAACCCTGGGTCCAGACCTATCCTTCTTCATAATTAAATTGAAACTAATGGCATTGTGATCACTGGCCCTGAAGTGCTCCCTAACACATACCTCTATCATCTGACCTATTTCATTCCCTAACAGAAGATCCAACACTGCCCCTTCTCTAGTTGGTACCTCTACGTATTGCAGCAAAAACTATTCTGCACACATTTTACAAACTCCAAACCATCCATCCCTTTTACAGGATGGGCTTCCCAGTGTATGTGTGGAAAATTAATATCTCCCACAATCACAACTTTGTGCTTACGACAAATATCTGCTATCTCTTTGCAAATTTGCTCCTCCAATTCTCACTCCCCATTAGGTGGTCTATAATACACCCCTATAAGTATTACTACACCTTTCCCATTCCTCAATCCCATCCAAATAGATTCCCTAGATGAGCCCTCTAATCTATCTTGCCAGAGCACCGCTGTAATATTTTCTCTGGCAAGCAACGCAACACCTCCTCCTCTTGTCCCTCCAATTCTATCACACTTGAAGCAACGAAATCCAGGAATATTTAGTTGCCAATCATACCCTTCCTGCAACCATGTTTCACTAATAGCTACTACATCAAATTTCCAGGTATCAATGCATGATCTAAGCTTATCCACCTTTCTTACAATGCTCCTAGCATTAAAATAAATGCACTTGAGAAATTCTCCACCTCTTCCTCTCTGTTTATCTCTAACAGTACAAAGAACTTTACTGTCTTATTTTTCTTCCTTCTCCCAATAATCTGTTCCTACACTCTGGTTCCCCTCTTCCCTCATATCTAGTTTAAATCCACTAGAGCCTCTCTAGCAAATCTACCTGCAAGAATATTTGTCCCCCTCCAGTTCAGATGTAAACCATCCCACTGGATCAGATCCCATCTTCCCTGGAAAACTGCCCAATTATCTATAAATCTAAAACCCTCCCTTCTGCACCGGCTTCAGCCATGTGTTGATCTGCACTGCCTTACTATTTCTAAATCCATCTGCACGTGGCACTGGTAACAATCCTGTGATTACTACCCTGGAGGTCCTGTCCTTTAACTTGGCACCTGGCTCCCTAAACTAACCTTTCAGGACCTCCTCACTCTTCCTACCCATGTCATTGGTCCCTACATAGACCACGACAACTGGCTGCTCACCCTCCCTCTTGAGAATACTGAGAATGTGATCCAAGATATCATGAACCCTAGCACCAGGGAGGCAACAGATCATGCAGGTTTCGCGATCTCTTCCACAGAACCTCCTATCTGTCCCACTAACTATTGAATCCCCTATCACTACTGCTCTCTACTTTTCCCTCCTTCGCTTCTGAGCTGAGGGTCCAGTCTCAGTGCCAGAGATGCAACCACAGCAACTTGTCCCTATAATGGGTAAAGTCCATCCAGCCATTGAGTACATCGACATGAAATACCTTCGCAGGAAAGTAGAATCTATCATCAAAGATCATCACCACCCAGGCCGTGCTCGTTTCTTGCTGCTGCCATCAGGTAGAAGATACAAGTGCCTCAGGACTCGACCCCCAGGTTCAAGGACAATCACTACCCCTAAGCCATCAGGCTCCTGAATGAAAGGGGAGAACTGCACTTACTCCGTCTCTCATGTTCCCACAACCAATTATTTCACTTCCAGGACACTTTATTTTGTTATTTCATGCTCCCCTTATTTATTGCTATTTATTGATAGTTGCATTTCAACAGTTTTCTAAGCTCTTTTTCTTTCATTGATCCTGTTTACAGTTACTATTCTATAGGTTTGTCGAGTATGCCTGCAGCAAAAAGAATCTCAAGGTTGTATGCGGTGACATGTATGGACTCTGATAATAAATATGACTTTGAACTTTGAGCTCTTAAGAGACTGTCTGCCTGCTCACATGATTGGAACGTGATATGAACCAGCTGCTCGTCACCTGCTACCATGGCTTCACGTGACCCTGATCGGGGGCAGTGGGGTGGAGTTAAACAGGTACTACACTTTCCCCAAGGATGAATTGCAGGGTAACAAATCCTAACGACCCCTCTGAGGGAGACATAGTTCCACTCCAACACCCATGTATCTCAGTACATCTGACAATAATAAACCAGTTCAAAACAATTCCCATATAAATAATTTGCAAACAGTAACTAATAGTTACTAGTTAAAAGTAAGCTTACCTGGCAGGAGCAGAGTGGGACTGCAGATATTGGAATCTGGAGCAAAAACTGCTGAAAAAAACCTGGTCAAGCAGCACCTGTGGAGCCAAAGGGATGGTTGACGTTTTGGGTCAATGTCCTGCAACAGGACTGGCAGGAAAGTAAGCTTATCTGCATACCTGTGTATAGAATGGTGCCGAAGTAGCCATCAAACAGGAACATGACAGATCATGCCTTATGAGCCTGATTAAATGAGTTGAGCATCCACAGTTAATAATGAAATAGGTCTATATGAAGCACAGTCAGCAGAGTCTTTATCTTTCTTAAAAATTAAAGAAATAGAAGCTTCATAAAATGTGGGAAGTAACTCTCCTATCAAAAAAGAATCTTTAAGCATTTCCAGCATATATAAAGAAAGCTATTTTTCAAAATTTTTATAAAATCCTACAGAATAACCATCCAATCCGGGAGCTTTACCCGACTGCATTGAAAAAAATAGCTTTCTGAAATTTGCTTTCAGTAATTGGAGCATCAAGAGTTTGTTGATCTTCAACAGAAATTTGAGGAAAATCGATCTTTTGTAAAAAGGCATTCATTTTAGAAGGTTCAACTGGAAACTGAGATTTATAAAGTTCAATATAAAAGAATTGAAAAATTTTATTAATATCTTCATAATTGCATGCTAAACTACCATCTCCCTTACAAATTGTTAAAGGTTGTCTTTTAGCTCTAGCTGCTTTTAATTGAGATGCTAATAGCTTATTATTTTTATCTCCAAATACATAAAATTGACTTTTCAATTTAAGCAAATTTCTTTCAATAAAATAAGTTAATAATTGTTAAAATGCTAAAGATGCTAAAATTCTTTCAAAAATAATGGCTAATCGGCTGAAGAATATTCTAGCTAAAATTATCTCTCAAGGCCAAACAGTTTTTATAAAGAGCCGTTATTCCTTTTCCAATGGTTGAAGACTGTTAAATGTTATATATTCATCCTTTTCAAAGACTCTCCAATGTGTTGTCTCTCTTGAAGCTGAAAAGGCATTTGACAGACAATAGACAATAGGTGCAGAAGTAGACCATTCGGCCCCTCCAGTCTGCACCGCCATTCTGAGATCATGGCTGATCATTCCAATCAATACTGATCAATACCCAGTCCCTGCCTTGTCCCCATATCCCTTGATTCCCCTATCTATCAGATATCTATCTAGCTCCTTCTTGAAAGCATCCAGAGAATTGGCCTCCACCGTCTTCCGAGGCAGTGCATTCCACACCTCCACAACTCTCTGGGAGAAGAAGCTCTTCCTCAACTCTGTTTTAAATAACTGACCTCTTATTCTCAATCCATGCCCTCTGGTACTGGACTCTTCCAACATCTGGAACATATTTCCTGCCTCAATCCTATCAAATCCTTTAATTATCTTAAAGGTTTCAATCAGATCCCCTCTCAATCTCCTCAATTCCAGCGTGTACAAGCCCAATCTCTGCGTAAGACAGCCCTGCCATCCCAGGAATCAACCTAGTGAATCTACGCTGCACTTCCTCAATTGCCAGAATGTCCTTCCTTAAACCTGGAGACCAAAACTGTACACAATATTCCAGGTGTGGTCTCACCAGGGCCCTGTACAAATGCAAAAGGACATCCTTGATCTTGTACTCAATTCCCCTTGTAACAAAGGCCAACATTCCATTTGCCCTCTTCACTGCCTGTTGCACTTGCTCATTCACCTTCATTGACTGGTGAACTAGGACTCCTAGGTCTCTTTGCATTTCTCCCTTACCTAACTCTACACCGTTCAGACAATACTCTGCCCTCTTGTTCCTGCTTCCAAAGTGGATAACTTCACATTTATTCACATTGAATGACATCTGCCAAGTATCTGCCCACTCACCCAGCCTATCCAAGTCTCCCTGTATTCTCCTAACGTCCTCTTCGCATGCCATACTGCCACCCAGTTTAGTATCGTCAGCAAACTTGCTGATATAGTTTTCAATGCCCTCATCTAAATCGTTGACATAAATCGTAAAGAGCTGTGGTCCCAATACAGAGCCCTGTGGTACCCCACTAGTCACCTCCAGCCAGTCCGAGAAACACCCATTCACTGCTACCCTTTGCTTTCTATCTGTCAACCTGTTTTCTATCCATGTTGAAACCCTGCCCCCAATGCCATGAGCTCTGATTTTACTCACCAATCTCCTATGTGGCACCTTATCGAATGCCTTCTGAAAATCTAGGTACACAACATCCACTGGCTTACCCTCATCTAACATCCTTGTTACACCCTCAAAAAACTCCAACAGATTAGTCAAGCATGATTTGCCCTTGGTAAATCCATGCTGGCTCGGCCTAATCCTATTTCTGCCATCAAGATGTGCCACTATTTCGTCCTTAATAATGGACTCAAGCATCTTCCCCATGACTGACGTTAGGCTATAGTTCTCCGTTTTCTCCTTCCCTCCCTTCTTGAAAAGTGGGATAACATTAGCCACTCTCCAATCTTCAGGAACTGATCCTGAATCTAAGGAACTTTGGAAAATGATTACCAATGCATCCGCAATTTCCTGAGCCACCTCTTTTAGAACCCTCGGATGCAGACCATCTGGACCTGGGGATTTATTAGCCTTCAGTCCTACCAGTCTACTCATCACAGTTTCTTTCCTAATGTCAATCTGTCTCAATTGAATGAGTTGAATGAACAGAGTTGAATGGAAATACTTATTTAATGTTTTATGGAAATTTGGCTTTGGTATTAATTTTAATAAGTGGATTAGAATGATATATAAAAGCTCTGTTGCTACTGTTATTACTAATAATTGCAGATCTCCTTTTTTTTTGCATTCACAGGGTACGAGGCAAAGATGTCCATTAAATGCTTTGTTATTTAATTTGGTGCTGGAACCCTTGGCTATTGCACTTCGTGAAGCTAAAGATATTCATGGAATTCACATAAATGGGACTGTTCATAAGATTTCCCTTTATGCTGATGATCTCTTAATTTATATTTTGAATCCTGAAGAATCCATTTCTAGTTTATTGAAATTATTAAATGATTTTGCAAAGTTTTTGGGATATAAACTAAACCTTCATAAAAGTTAATTTTTTCCCCTAAACGATTCTGCTTGTACATATGATGACATTCCTTTTAGAGTTACGGACTCCTTTAAATATTTAGGTATTATTATCACTAAAAAATCATAAAGACCTTTACAAAGCTAATTTGGTTCCTTTACTGGACTTTATGAAGCAATTATTTTGTAGAAGGAATCTACTTACACTTTCATTAGCCAGCTGAATTCATGCAGTCAAAATGATGATTTTACCAAAATTTTTATATGTAATTCAAAATATCCCTATTTTTTAACTAAGAAGTTTTTCGATCAGGTTGACTCTATTATTTCATCTTTTGTTTGGAATAATGAAAGACCAAGAATTGGTAAACAGCATTTACAAAAATTTAAAAAAAGATGGAAGTCTTGCTTTGCCTAATTTAAGAATGTATTATTGGGCTGTTAATATGCATTATATGTGTTTTTGTTATATTGGGCTGATAGAGATGAACGACCACCTTGGGCTGATTTGGGATTGAATGCTGTGAAACAGTTTCACTTAACCTCTTTATTGGGAACTTCCCTACCTGTACAACTGGCCAAAATTACTAATTTAAAATTATATCCTGTGATTAAGCAGTCATTATGAATTTGGTTCCAGTTTCGTAGTTTTTTTTATCTCAAAAAAATAAAACTTTTTAGTTTAATTTATTAAAGTTATTTATTTAAATCATTAATTGATCCTACCTTTCTCCTTTGGAGGAATAACGGATTTTATTCCTTAACGGATCTGTTCCAAGATGGCCGATTGATTCCTTCCAATTTTTCTTTAAATGGATTTCAGTTGGCGGATTGATGTATTTTTTTATGGAAGCTTGAATGATGTATAGCTCCGGGCTTGTTCTTCCAAAGACTTTTTAACTTTTTTTTCAGCTAGTAGAGCTTTTTTCCTGTTAGTAAAGGTTCATTTTTTCCCTTCTTTTTCTTTCAAAAAATATTCTTACCACTTTAATTTTTCTTCTTATTATTGATATGTTGCTTAGCTTTGTTAATTAATTATTTGCTAATTTAATTCTTTAATGTACATAATGACATATTGACTTAATTTATCTTTTCTTGTTAATTTTCAATAATAATTAATAAAAAAGATTTTTAAATGAAAATAATTTTTTTTTGAGGATGTGACTAAACACATTGATGAGATATAGCATATATGGATTTTAGCAAGGCATTTGAGAAGGTAACCCATGCCAGATTATTGAGAAAGTAAGGAGGCATGGGATCCAAGGGAATCTTGCTTTGTGGATCCAGAATTGGCTTGCCCACAGAAGGCAGAGGGTAGTTGTAGATGGGTCATATTCTGCATGGAGGTTGGGGACCAGTGGTGTGCCTCAGGGATCTCTTCTGGGACCCCTGCTCTTCGTGATTTTTATAAATGACCTAGATGAGGGATGGGTTAGTAAATTTGTTGATGACACAAAGGCTGGGGTGTTATGGATAGTGTGGAGGGCTGTCAGAGGTTACAGCGGGACAACAACAGGATGCAAAACTTGGCTGAGAAGTGGCAGATGGAATTCAACCCAAATAAGTGTGAGGTGATTCATTTTGGTAGGTCAAATATGGTGGCAGAATATAGAATATAGTACTAATAGTAAGACTCTTGGCAGTGTGAAGGATCAGAGGGACCTTGTGGTCTGAGTCCATGGGACACTTCAAGGTGCTGCGCAGGTTGACTGTGTGGTTAAGAAAGGATGTGGTGCATTGGCCTTTATCAACCGTGGGATTGAATTTCGGAGCCGAGAGCTAATGTTACAGCTATATAGGGCCCTGGTCAGACCCCACTTGGAATACTGTGCTCAGTTCTGGTCACCTCACTACAGGAAAGATGTGGAAACCAAAGAAAGGATGAGCGGAGATTTACTAGGATGTTGTCTGGATTGGGGAGCATGACTTATGAGAATAGATTGAGTGAACACAGCCTTTTCTCCTTGGAGTGATGGAGGATGAGAGGTGACCTGATAGAGGTGTATAAGATGATGAGAGGCATTGATTGTGCAAATAGTCAGAGGCTTTGTTCCCCAGGGCTGAAATGGCTAAAAAGAGAGGGTACAGCTTTAAGGTGTTTGGAAATAGGTACAGAGGGGACGTCAGGGGTAAGTTTTTTACGCAGATGGTGGTGAGTGCATGGAATGGATTGCTGGCCATGGTGCTGGAGGCAGATACAATAGGGTCTTTTAAAGTTCGGCACAGAAGTGTGGGCTGAAGGGCCTTTATTGTGCTGTAGGTTTTCTCTGTCTCTATGAAAATCTGTTAATAGGTTTTTGAGGAGCAATAGCTATGAAGGCGAACTGAGCAGAAAAGATCATGGAGTATTCAAATTCAGGAAGATGTGAAGGAGAGGTAAGGAAGGAAGCTGCAATTTCTCCTCATCTCACTCCTAAACAGTTTACTCATTATTCTGAAACCACAGCTAGATGCCTCAACCTGACAAAATGTCATCCCTGATCTAGCTTGCCAAACCCTTTCGTATTTTCATATTTTTTTCACCCTCAGAAAGGATCCAACCCAGACAGGGTACCTGGCCGAGTACTGAAGACCTGTGATGATCAAATGGCTGGAGTGTTCATTGAGATCTTTATCCTCCTGCAGCAGCAGTCTGAGGATCTCACCTGCTTCAAGCAGACTTCACTTATACCGGTGCCTGAGAAGAATGTGATAACCTGCCTCAAAGACTATCATCCAGTAGTACTTACATTCAGTGTGATGAAGTGTTGTGAGAGGTTGGTGATGAAACATATAAACTCCTGTCTGAGGAGGAACTTGGATCTGCTCCAATTTGCCAGCCTTCACAACAGGTCAACAGCAGATGACACTTCATTGTCTCTTCACTCAACCTTGGAACATCTGGATGACAAAGATGTATATATCATGAAGACTGAAAATCTGGCTGAGTGGTGCCATAACATCAACCTCTTACTCAATGTTAGCAAGAACAATGAGCTGATTATTGACTTCAGGAGGAGGAAACGAGAGGTCCATGAGCCAGTCCTCATTGGGGTGCAAAGATGGAAAGTGTCAGATAATTTAAATTCCTCAGTGTTATCATCCAAACTTCTTAGAAGTTTGTGAAAATTTGGGATATCATCTAAAACCTTGACTACTACAAATGTATCAAAGTCAAAGTCCTGTCCCGAGCCTTTGTGGCTCATCATCAGGCCAGTGCATCATCATGCCTGTATCTGTGGTGTGAAGAGACTGAGAGTATGAGATTCTCCCCCCCCAGATAGGACGCCAGTCCCCCAGCATTTTTGCTGGTACCATTCTCAGCTGGGTAGACTGAAGCATTGTATGGTTAAGTGCTGCCCTGCCTCGGCTGAGCTTAAACTCACGACCTTCAGATCTCTAGTCAAAAACCCTAACCACTTGGCCACACACTACAACTGTATAGTTGAGAGTATATTGACAGGACACAACACAGCCTGGTATGGAAACAGGCCTTAAACAGAAAATCCTACAAAAAGTAATGGATTTGGCTCAGTCCATCATGGGTAAAGCACTCCACACCGTTGAGCTCATCTAGATGGAGTGCTCTCACAGGAAAGTAGCATCCAAAATTGACGACCCTGACCAGGCCAGGCTCTCTTCTTGCTGCTGTCATCAGGAAGGTGATACAGGAGGTTCAGGACTCACAACACCAGGTTCATGAGCAATTCTTTCCCCTCAACCATCAGGGTCTTGAAGCAGAGGGGATAATTTCACTCAACCCATCAGAGAAATGTTCCCACAACAAATGGATTCACTTTCAAAGACTCTTCATCTCATGTTCTCAATATTTATTGGTTATATATTTATTAATCATTATTTCTTCTTTCTATTTTTGAATTTGTACAGTTTGTTATCTTTTGCACACTGGTTGTTTGTCTTTTCTATAGGGTACAATTTCATTCATTCTATCGTATTTAATGTTTTTACTGTGATTGCCTGCAAGAAAATGAAACTCAGGGTTGTACATGGTAATAGGGCCATAAGATCATAAGATATAGGAGCAGAATTAGGTCATTTGGCCCATCAAGTCTGCTCCACCATTTCATCATGTCTGATCCAATTTTCCTCTCAGCCCAAATCTCCTGTTTTCTCTCCATATCCCTTCATGCCCTGATCAATCAAGAATCTATGAACATCTGCCTTAAATACACATAAAGTCTTGGCCTCCACAGCTCAATTCTAAAAGGACACTCTCTATTCTGTGGCTGTGTCCTGTGGTCTTGGACTCTCCCACCAGAGGAAACATCCTCTCCACATCCACTCTACAAGGCCTAACACCATTCAATAAGTTTCAATGATGTCACCTCTCATTCTTCTGAATTCCAATGAACACAGGCCCAGAAACGTCAGATGCTTTTCATATGACATGCTGCTCAATCCTGGAATCATTTTCGTGAACCTCCTTTCAACCCTCTCCAGTTTCAGCTCATCCTTTCTAAAGATAAGGGGTCCAAACCTGCTCACAATACTCCAAGTGAGGCCTCACCCGTGCCTTATAAATTCTCAACATTACATCATTGCTTTTATATTCTAGTCCTCTTGAAATGAATGCTAACAACATATTTGCCTTCTTCCCCAAAGACTCAACCTGCAAATTAAACTTTAGGGAATCCTGCAGAAGGACTCCCAAGTCCCCTTGCACCTCAGGTTTTTGTATTTTCTCCCCATTTAGAAAATAGTCTACCCTTTCATTTCCTCTACCCAAGTGCATGACCATGCTTTTCCTGACATTGTATTCCATCTTCAATTTCTTTGCTTATTCTTCTTATCTGTCTAAGACATTCTGTGGCTTCTGTACTTCCTCAAAACTACCTGCCCCCAGCTATCTTCAAATCATCTGCAAACTTTGCAAGGAAGCCATCAACTCCATCATCCAAATCATTCCTGAATGACTGCTAGGAAGTCATTCCTGCCTGTGGCCATCAAACTTTACAACTCCTCCCTCAGAGTGTCAGGCATTCTGAGCTAATAGGCTGGTCCTGGACTTATTTCCATGGCATAATTTACTTATTATTATTTAATTATTTCTGGTTTTATTTTGTTATATTTCTACTCTATTCTTGGTTGGTGCAACTAATGAAACCCGATTTCCCTCGGGATCAATAAAGTATGTCTGTCTGTCTGTCAAATCATTGACATATAATGTAAAAGAACTGGTCCCAACACAGACCCCTGTAAATCACCACTAGTCACTGGCAGTCATCCAGAAAATGCTCCTTTTATTTCCACTCTTTGCCTCCTGCCAATCAGTCACAGCTTTATCCATGCTAGGATCTTTCCTGTAATGCCATGGGCTTGTAGCTTGTTCAGCAGCCTCATGTGTGGCAACTTGTCAAAGGCCTTCTGGAAATCCAAATACATAACATCAATCAATAATCCTTTGTCTATCCTGCTTTTCATTTCTTGTCAGACAAGATTTTCCCCTGAGGAAACCATGCTCACTACCGCTTATTTTATCATGTGCCTCCAAGTGCCCTGAGACCTCATCCTTAGTATTAAATGATTCCAATATATTCCCAACCACTGAGGTCAGACTAACTGGCCTATAGTTTCCTTTCTTCTGCTTCTCTCCCTTCTTGAATTGTCGAGGGACATTTCCAATTTTCCAGTTGTCCGGAACCAGTGATTCTTGAAAAAATCATTACTAATGCCTCCATAATCTCTTCGGCCACCCCCTTCTGAACTCTGGGGTGGACACTGTCTTCTTAAGTTCAGGAGATATATCAAAATTCAGACCTTTCAGTTTGCCAAGAACACTCTCTCTAGTCATGGTAACTTCATGAACTATGACCCCTGACACCTGGAACTTCCACTATACTGCCAATGTCTTCCACAGTGAAGAGTGATGCAAAATATTTATTCAGTTCATCCACCATTTCCTTGTTTCCCATTACTACCTCTCCAGTATTGTTTTCCAGCAGTGTGATTTGCACTCTCAACTCTCTTTGCACTTTATGTATCTGAGGAAACTTTTTGTATCCTTTCATATTACTGGCCTGCTCTATTTTATGCCCTCTCTCTGCTTTTATGTTGCCTTAGACTTCGCTTGTCAGCCACAATTGTGTTGATGCACCATCAATAACTCACACTGAGACGTAAGGCGAGATATCGGCTTTTATTGACTGGAAGAAGGAACCAGGAGTGAGTGTCTATCATACAATGTCCTGGAGACTGAGGCCGAGCGTCAGGCCTCAGATCTCCTTTATACAGGGGCCTGTGGGAGGAGCCACAGGAGCAGTCAGCAGGGGGCGTGTCCAGACAGGCACATAGTTCACCACATTCACCCCCCCCCCCGCTTTGTTCGAAAGAGTCCTCATGTGGCGAAGTTTCTTACAAGTCAAGTCTATCAGGTGGTCGAATCTGTCGCTGCGATCTACGTAGCACCGGCTGTGATCGCATAGATGCCGGCAACATTGGTGATTGCACAGGGGACGGAGGTTGCGCTTGTTCTTGCCCACTAGGCACCGGTGATCCCTCATGCATGTGCGAGGCGCTTGGTATAAATGCGTACGAAACGCCCGGTATATGAGTGTCGTGAGGAGTCTGTGTAGGGCCTGGTGAGTACGGTGTCACCTCTGGTGCAGGGTTCATAGTTACCGGAGAGCCTTCAGCGTAGTGGTCTGCTGCACCTGCGGGTGCCAGGTCGCGGATGGAGACCGTGTCCTCCCGCCCATCAGGTAAGACCACGTAAGCATACTGGGGGTTCGCATGTAGAAGGTGAACCCTCTCTACCAGCGGGGAGTATTTATTGCTCCTCACATTTTTCCGGAGCAGCACTGGCCCCGGGGACGTCAGCCAAACTGGTAGGGTGGTCCCAGTGACAGACTTCCTGGGAAAAGAGAATAGGCGTTCGTGAAGGGTGGCATTGGTGGACGTGCATAACAGAGAGCGGATAGAGTGCAGTGCCTCAGGGAGGACCTCCTGCCATCGAGAGACCGGCAACCCTTTTGACTTAAGGGCTAAAAGTGTGGCCTTCCACACTGTGGCATTCTCCCGCTCCACCTGGCCATTACCCCGGGGATTATAACTCGTGGTCCGACTGGTAGCAATGCCCCTAGCTAGCAAGTACTGGCGCAGCTCCTCACTCATAAAGGAGGACCCTCTATCACTGTGGATATAGCAGGGATACCCGAACAGAGTGAAGAGCTGGCGCAGGGCGTTTATGACGGACGTGGCAGTGGTGTCGGGGCAGGGGATGGCAAAGGGGAACCGTGAGTACTCGTCGATAACACTGAGAAAATAGACATTGCGGTCAGTGGAGGGAAGGGGGCCCTTAAAGTCAACAGTCAGTCGTTCAAAAGGGCGGGTGGCCTTGACAAGTTGTGCCGTGTCAGAACGCTAGAAGTGCGGTTTGCACTCAGCGCAAATTTGGCAGTCCCTGGTCATCATCCTGATGTCCTCCAGGGAGTACGGCAGGTTCTGAGCTTTCACAAAATGGTAAAATCGGGTGACCCCCGGATGGCAAAGCTGTGCATGAAGGGTGTACAGCTGGTCGAGCTGTGTGCTAGCACATGTTCCCCGGGATAGGGCATCAGGGGGCTTATTGAGTCTGCCAGGCCGGTACAGGATATTATAGGTGTAGGTGGAGAGTTCTATCCTCCACCGCAATATCTTATCATTTTTGATTTCGCCCCGCTGTTGGTTGCTGAACAGGAACGCAACCGAGCGCTGGTCGGTCAGCAAGGTGAACCTTTTGCCAGCAAGATAGTGCCTCCAGTGCCTAACAGCCTCCACTATGGCCTGGGCTTCTTTCTCCACCGCGGAGTGCCGAATTTCGGAGCCTTGGAGGGTGCGAGAAAAGAATGCTACTGGTCTGCCTTCCTGATTGAGGGTAGCAGCCAGAGCGAAATCGGAGGCATCACTCTCCACTTGGAAGGGAGCGGTCTCGTCCACCGCATGCATCGTAGCTTTGGCAATGTCCGCTTTAATGCAGTTGAAGGCCGCGCGGGCCTCAGCAGAGAGGGGAAACGAGGTAGACCTGACCAGGGGGCGAGCCTTGTCTGCGTAATGGGGGACCCATTGGGCGTAATAGGAAAAAAAACCCAGGCACCTTCTGAGGGCCTTGAGAGTGGTGGGAAGAGGGAGTTCTAACAGGGGGCGCATACGTTCGGGATCAGGGCCAATAACCCCGTTTTCCACGACATACCCAAGTATAGCAAGGCGGGTGGTTCCAAACCTTATAAGTAAGGTTCAGAGCTGCGGCCACTTGGAGAAATCGTTGGAGGTTGGCGTCGTGATCTGGCCTGTCGTGACCACAGATGGTGATGTTATCCAGATAGGGAAATGTGGCCTGCAGTCGGTTCCGGTCCATTTCCCTCTGGAAGACAGAGACACCATTCGTGACACCGAAAGGGACGCGCAGGAAGTGATAGAGCCTGCCGCCCGCCTCGAAGGCGGTGTATGGGCGGTCCTCTGGGCAGATGGGCTGGTGATAAGCGGATTTCAGATCTATTGTCGAGTACACCTTGTACTGAGCAATCTGGTTGACCATATCCGCGATGCGGGGTAGGGGGTATGCGTCAAGCTGCGTAAACCTATTGATGGTTTGACTATAGTCCACCACCATCCCATTTTTCTGCCCAGTCCTAACAACAACCACCTGGGCCCTTCAAGGGCTTGAGCTTGGCTCAATGATCCCCTCCCTGAGCAGCCGCTGCACCTCCGACTGAATGAAGGCCCTGTCCCCCGCGCTGTACCTCCTGCTTTTGGTTGCCACAGGTTTACAGTCGGGGGTCAGGTTGGCGAACAGCGGTGGGGGAGGGACCTTGAGAGTGGAGAGGCTGCAAGTGGTGTCGGTAGCGCAGCTGTCGGCCTGGTGCTGGATGGGATGTGTGTGCCCGTGTGTGTGTGTGGTCAGTAGCGGGGTATATGAAGAAGTCCCACAAAACTGAGGATTCCTGACAGTGAGCGGTGGGAGGGGCCCGTCGTATACCATAGTCACACTTTCGAGATGGCTCTGGAAGTCCAGCCCCAATAGCACAGGTGCGCACAGATTAGGCATGACCAGCAGCTCAAAGTCCCGATATTCTGTGCCTTGCACCACCAAAGTCACTACACAACCCGCCCGGATGTCTGTGGACTGCGACCCAGAAGCCAAATGGAACCTCCGACTGACCGGCCGCGTTGCAAGTCCGCAGCGTTGCACTGTGTCCGGGTGAATAAAACTCCCAGTGCTGCCCGTGTCAAACAGGCATCTAGTCCTGTGCCCCTCCACCCGGATGTCCATCATGGACCTTGCAAGCTGGTGTGGGGCGCTTTGGTCGAGAGTTACAGTGGCCAGAGTTGAATCGCCGTCGGGGTACCCGGTCAGCATCGGAGGGCCGGGGGCGGGGCATGCTGACGCCGACAAAGATGGCCGCCCACATCCGGGGTACCCGGTAAGCATCGGAGGGTCGGGGGCGGGGCGTGCTGACGCCGACAAAGATGGCCGCCCACATCCGGGCATGCAAGATGGCGGCCCCCACGTTTCACCCGCAGCGCTGCACTCCGCTCGAGGTTGGGACTTACAGACCTTGGCGAAGTGGCCCCGCTTTCCGCAGCGGGAGCAGGTCGCTTCTCGCGCTGGACAGCGTTGTCGAGGATGTTTCTTTTGGCCACAGAAATAACACACGGGCTGCTGACGGGCCACCGCCGTGGTCAGGGTCGGGGAGCTCGTGGAATCGCGACTGGCGGCGGCGTTGGCGAATTCGCTCCCGGGAGCCGGCGGTGGCGGGGTCTGAGGAGTCCACGGAACCGGCGGGGAATCGCGCGACTGGACAGCGTCGGCGTTATGCAGCGCAGCTTCTGGAGCGTTGGCCGTCTCTATCGCCGAGCTCTCGAGAGTAGGATTCTGTACATAACGGCGGGTTCAGTCGCACGAAGCTCCGCCAAGTACGATTGGAAGCATGCAAGCCAGTGTTCAAAAGCGAGAGCTGCGTCAGGGTCTTGAGGGTCCAAATCCAACCGGTCCGGACGCAAAACTGGTTCCATGTTTTAAAACTTCCAGTCAATAAAATTGATGCACCATCAATAACTCACACTGAGACGTAAGGCGAGATATCGGCTTTTATTGACTGGAAGAAGGAACCAGGAGTGAGTGTCTATCATACAATGTCCTGGAGACTGAGGCCGAGCGTCAGGCCTCAGATCTCCTTTATACAGGGGCCTGTGGGAGGAGCCACAGGACCAGTCAGCAGGGGGCGTGTCCAGACAGGCACATAGTTCACCACATGTGTCACCCTGCCTTTAGAATACTTCTTCCTCTTTGGGATGTATATATCCTGAGCCTTCTGATTTGCTTCCAGAACTTGCAGTCATACCAGCTAGGTTTTTTTCCTAATTGTTTCTGGCCAACTTCTCTTTCATGCCTCTACAATTCCTTTTACTTCACTGTATAGTGATACATCTGACTTTAGCATCTCCTTCTCAAATTTCAGGGTGAATTGACCTTCGCACACCAACTCCTCCAATGGCTCTCTGCAGACATTGTATGGGTCCTATAGAATATTTTACTATGCAACATCTTATCGAACAGTTTCCAAAAACATCCAAATACACCAGATTCATTGGTTCTCCCATAACTATTCTACTAATCACCTTCTCAGGGATCACCAACAGGTTGGCATTGGGTTAGCAAACCCATCCTGTAAAGACCCATAGCTACAGAAATGCCAACAGAAGCTCCAAAGACCTCATCCCTGGGAGAGGAAGGAGAAGATGGGCTAAACCTGGGATAACTTGTAAGACTGGCCCAGGAGAGAGAACTCTGGTGAGTTGCTGTCAGCGGCCTATGGCCCAGTAGGGCTGATGGATTCAGTCTGAAATGCCCTGGACCCTGGAACCTGGCAGGCAAAATAAAATCCAAGAATCATTATTCAGATCCTCCTTTCTGTTCCCCTAACTTACAAATACCCAATTGTCACAGCTCGCCGCTTCTCTCCCCATCCCTATCAGCCATAGATCCAAACTAGTGCCAGAGACCTGACAACTATGATTTTCCTCTGCCAGGTCATAGCATCCCCTCCAACAATCCCAATGTTGTATGCCCATTGTTGAGTGAAATGGTCACAGGCATACTCTGGAATGGCTGTTTAACTCATTTCACCCTCTTGACTGTCACTCAGCTTCCTACTTCCTACATCTTAAATATAACTATATTTCTTTCTTATCTGTCAACCACTCAGCCTTCCAGATGATCCAGTGTTCATCCAGCAGTCTTTGATGAAACGGTGGAAGAAGTTGGAGAAGCTCGGGAAGCCTGTAGCTGTTTGAGGCTGTGCAGTCAGGGTTGTTCAATGACATCGTGTGAGTTCTCTGGGTCCATAGTTATCTCTTGGGGTGAAAGAACATAACCCAGGAAGGAAATGTAGAACTGAAAGGACAAGAGGAACTCCATGCCTGTAAAGGTGGTGAGAAGATGGGATGAGCAAGGGTGTCCAGGGAATGAAGTAGATGCCATTAATGATGCTGCCCTCACCTGCATCTCATCCATTTCCTGGACCTCCATGCTCAGCCCATTGTCCAAACCACCTTAACAAGGATAGAGTTTCTCTTGTTGTCTTCTCCCACACCATGAGCCTTTGCATCCAACACATAATTTTCTGCAGCTTCCAGAGGGACTCAACCACCAAGCACACGTTTAACTCCCCTCCACCCCACTCTCCAATTTCTGCAGGAATTGCTCATCTGTGATTCCCTTGACCATCCATTCCTCCCCACTGATCTTCCTCCTGTCACTTATTCCTGCAAGCAGCAGAAATGCTACACCTGCCCATTCACCAACATTCAAAGCCAAAAACAGTCCTTCCAGGTGAGGCAACACTTCACCTCTGAATCTGTTGGGGTTGTCTATTGTGTCCAGTGATCCTGACACAGCCTCCTCTACATTGGTGAGACCTGACATAGACTGGGGGCTTCTATCTCACTGGGACCCATCCAGACATAAAAACAGGCAATGGGATGTTTTGCAAAATGGCATCTTGTAAAAGCGACAGACTGAAATTGAGAAATGCATTAAAAGACTCTCTGATTATTAAGGAACTGATGGTTGAGGTAATTTTAGAATGATGCCAGTAAGAACTCAAAGAGTTAAAGAAGGGTGTACTTGTGTGGATTAGGATGGGACTCATACAATATAATTGGCAATAAAGAACTAAACAATGTCTCCAAGGATTGTGAGAGATGTATCAGATAGGACCTTGTGACATACCTGACTGTAGTGACTCTGGAGACTAACAACTAAAGGAGAAGATCCCAAGTCAGGGAGTCAAAGAAGAATATGTCAAGATCAAACTCTGGCCGAGTTCAGCAAGAGTTGGTAATAGATGAACGCATCCAGTGAGTTCTGGATTTGTATAAGTGAACTAAAAAGCTACAAAACTGAAAGAATCGTGAACACAAGGAGTTAATAAGTCTTGTTTGAAGCTTTCAAGAACTCCATCTCGTATCCTCAATAATTATTGTTTATTTATTTATTATTATTATTTCTTTCTTTTTGTATTTACACAGTTTGTGTCTTTTTCACAATAGTTGAATGCACACTGGCTAATTTTTCAATCTTTTTATTGAGTTTCAAATAAAGAATATACAGATCAGAGGAGGAGTATAGCAAACAAGTAATATAAAAGACATATAAACAGCAATAAAAAAGACAGAAAATATATAATGTGAAAATCAGATAGGTAAAATGTTACGCTGTTATATATACAATGGTCAAAAAAGCTGCAACTCCTCATAGCAATCATAAAAAGATTGGAAATTTTATTTGATAAAGGAAAAAGAAACCCACTAACTAATTAAAATGAAAAAAGAGAAAGAAAAAGGAAAGAAAAATAAATATTGGGCAGTCTGGTTGAGGATAAAATTAAAAAAGAGAGAGGGAAAAAAAATCCTTCGAGTCGTCTCTGAACCTTCACGGATAAGGATTTTCCCAAAAGAGAATAAAGAAAAATAAATAAATAAACAAACAAATAAATAAATAAAATCATGTTAAAATATTGAATAAAGGGTCGCCAGACTTGTTCAAAATTAAAGGATATATCAAATGTCTGGCTTCTAATTTTCTCCAAGCTTAGACATGACATAATGGAGGAGAGCCAATAGAAAACAGTAGGCAGAATAGATTCTTTTCGGTGTAGCAAAATAGCTCTCCTCGTCAGTAAAGTTGAAAAGGCTATCATATGTTGAGTGGATGCAGACACTTTGCTTGCTTCCTCTGGAATATCCTAAAAATTGCTGGAAATGAATTAGGTTGAACATCCACATCTATAACTTTAGAGAATATTCCAAACACATCCCTCCAAAAATCGTTTAAGCTTACACATGACCAAAACATTTGAGTTAGAGTAGCCACTTCTGCATTACATCTGTCCCAAATAGGGTTTATATTAGGAAAAATATGCGCCAATTTATCTTTGGACATATAGGCCCTATGTACTATCTTAAACTGAATTAAGATATGGTATGCACAGATAGATGAATTATTGACTAGATAATAAATTTTACTCCATCGATTGTCTAAAAGTGAATGCTGAAGTTCTACTTTCCAGATGCGTTGAACCCTATCATTAGGTGACATGCGTGCACCCTGGTTGAACGCCCAAGTTGTTGTGTACTTTAATTGGTTATTATTCAATTATAGATTGACTGAATATGTCTGCAGGAAAATAAATTCCAGGATTGAATATTGTGACATATAATGTATATATTATGATAATAAATTTATTTTTGAACATTGAATCTCGAAATTGAACTAATCCTTATTTATCAAAACTATATTTGTTTGTCAAATACATTGTCTGGTGTGTTTACTCGTGTGGTGCATTTAATTGGCAACAACTCTATGATCTAAAAATGCATTGCATCACCTGGTAATATTTGTAAGATTTTAGGCAATATCTCCTGCCTCACAGAAGTTCTATTTCTATTTTTGTGATATCCATGCAAGATCTCTGATGCTTGCATTCATCCTAAAAATACCATTTCCCCAATTAATGGTCTCCTCTACTTACAGGAATGATTTTGATGAATCACTTCTGGGAAAATTGTCCAGAATTTATTTTTATTTTGGATTGGAGACAGCAAAATCTAGCTGTTCAGAGCCTGTCGGGTCCAATATCAATAGAGTTAAGAAAGACTGAATTGTTTAAGATTGAAGAGTTGAAGCAAAACCGGGCTGTGAGGGCAACTGAATGAAAGCTCCTGAAGAAGGGTCTCGGGCGGAAACATTGACTGTTTATTCATTTCCAGCAATGCTGCCTGAGCTGCTGAGTTCCTCCAGCTTTTTGTATGTGTTGCTTTGAAAAAAGATAGTTTTTATTTAACACTTTGTTACAGTTCATATATAATTAAGTCATCTTGAAGGAAAATAATTGTTGATGTGTTTCTACATAAATAAGAATATTTCCAGGAATTCATATACTCTATTTCAACTTCACTATTCTTGTAAAATGAAAGATTTATTTTCTCTGGTGTCCAGAGATGTGTAGCACCTCTGGTGAAGGAGCTTGTTGTGTCCATTCCAGGGCAGTTCATATCCCGTTGGTCCCTCTAGATGCTCAACTCTCACCTGCAGCTCCAAGTAGCTGTTAGAATGAGGCAGTGGCTGCATTCCAGTACACCGCGTTGACTGGCGTACTGAACCAGTATAGGCGGCCGGTGGATCCATACTCGCTGTCCCAGCATGTGAAGTCATCTCCAGCAGACTGGGCAGATGAGATCTACAGTGAGATCCAAAGGCCAGGAGGGCAGTTCAGCAACACTCTGTGGAATCCGTGGAGAACCAAGGGCATGATGAGGCACAGCAGGCGTTATGGTTGTGCAATGCCAGCAAGGAAAATCCTGACTTGTGATACTTATTTGTACAACTGGACCCGGTCTTCTGAGGTCACGAGAGTCGAACTGCTCCAGTGGCTTTTCCACTTCTAAATCTTTCCTGCATAGGTTCCTGTCATCATCATCACGGAGAACAACCACCACCACTGTATCAGCATATTGATTTGAATAATTTCTCAGTGTAGCATCATAATTCTGAATGAACTTTCAAAGAAATCTTTGTGTTGCAAATTTTTTGTCTTCGTTAATGATGGTAAATAATTTATTTCTGCCTCTTTTTACTAGTTCCTCGAAAGCTCCAAATATGTCACACCTCACCCTCTCTTTCACTTGTTGATTGAGGTGAAATCAAGATTCATCTTGCTGTTTCTTACCATGGAACTTCAGACTGTCAGTGGTAAGGCTCTCCTTAACCCAACTGCAGAGTAACGTCTCTTTAAACAGAAAAAAAGAGAAACTTTGCAGATGCTGGAAATCTGGAGAGTGAAACAGAGCAACCAACCAACCAACCAACCAACCAACCAACCAACCAACCCAGTTGATGTTCCAGGGCAGAAACATGAGCCAATGACCAGGTCACTGTCTCCTGTGACATCTGAACAACTACAATGCCTCATCAAGGGGGATTCAATTGCACACCTCAGAGGAAAAGAATGCATAGCAAAAAGATGTCTGTTGTTTTAATATTGAATATGCAAATTAATTCTTAATAATAACTCCAATTGACAAATTATGAAGCATTTTTTATTTGCACTCATTAAGGACATGACAGAATATCAATAGGTTAGAAGCGATGTAAATCTATTTAATGCCTATAATGTAAATAATAGAGACATGCATCCATTAATTCACCAAATTTCTCACTGATTGACTCAAGTGCCCTACTGATTGTTTTCCATTTTTGGCAACAATTGACGGAGAGACATTAACAATCACTTGGTGTATGTAGTGATGTGGGTTCGATTCAGTAATAAATCACTTGAATTTATTGAGCAGCTCGCATTGAAACTCATTCCCAAACACAATCTTTCATCAGGCTGAGTTCCTCCAGCAGTTTGTGAACATTGCTCAAGATTTTCAGCATCTGCAGAGTCTCCTGAGTTTACATTTAATCCTAAGTAACTTTCAAACTGGAAGCTTGAACCATTTAGATGATAGATGATCTAGATGGAGATTTTAACTTTGCTTTCCCAGCTCAGTCTCATTACCAATCAAATGTACAATGTATTAAGCCAGAGTTTTCAATGACTGTATGTCTGGGTATAGTTGTTTGAGAGTTTCAGAAACTGATTTACTATTCATTTTGTTTGAAGCTTGAGGAATTCTTTCTTCAGGATGATTACAGGATTCCATCAAAATGTTGGATAACTGTTTTTATATCCATTTGATTAGTAGCATTATGAGATATGAGTGATTTAGCTGCAGCATAAATATCTTAAAGAGCTTGAATTCTGTACTGGCTCTGTGAATAGCTGCTTTAGTCATGTTAACAAAAGTCAGGTTGAAGCAATGGAAATTAAATATTTTCTGCTCTATCCATGAGCAAGTCTTGTTAATGTCATAAATAAACTTTAATATCAGAGCATTCCCCAGATTACGGCATCCATTATATTGGAAAGTGGAAGAGTGAGCTACCATTGTTTTTGAGCCTTGGGAAGAATTTTGAGAGCTGTTAACAATTTCCAGGGTTCCATTGGTAAATTAGAGCTTTACTACCCTGAGGATGCTGAAGAATTAATCAAACGCTTGTGATACTGCACAATACCATCTCTAAGTAAGAAACTCTCCATTCAAATCATCATCGGAGACTTCAATGAGACTTGTTTGAAGAAACCCCTGCCCAATTACCTTCGGCATATCAGCACCGGATAGCACAACAGACTAGACCACCTTTTGCTAAGATAAGGAATGCCTACCATTCCCTGCACAGATTGCATTTCTGGAAATATGACCACTTGGCTGTCCTTCTCCAAACTGCTTACAGGCAGAGGCTAAAAGCCAAAGTTCTAGAGATTAGGACAACAAAGAGTTGGTCATGGGATTGCTTAACATCAGTGGACTGGGCTGTTTTCAGGGACTCATCTGTAGATGTCATGGACTTCATTAAAACAGTTGTAGACAAGTGTTTTTCCACAAATCAGTCAGTCTTCCCCAACAAGAGGCCTGGATGAACCATGAGATCCAAAATCTGCTGAGGAGCAAATCAGAGACATTCAAGTCTGGTAATGAAGTGACACAGGTGACAACATGGCTTCACTTGCAGATGACCTCAATGCCTTCTATTCTCAGCTTGACTATCAAAAAATGGAGAAAACTTTACAAAGTCTCATCGTTGCTAAAGATTCTGTTATTTCAGTTTCTGAGGCCAACATGTGAGAATCCTTTGGGACAGTGAACCTATATAAAAAATCCGGCCAGAGACAAGGCTCCTGCCCAGGTCCTAAAAACCTGTGCAGATTAACTGGCTGGAGTGTTCACTGAGAACCTTAACCATTCACATCGGCAAAATGAGGTACCTGCCTGCTTGAAGTAGGCTTCAATTACACCATTGCATAGGAACAAACTGGCAACTCGCCTCAATGTCTATCATCCAGGAACAAATCAATCCACAGCGATGAAGTACTTTGAAAGGTTGATGTTGAAGTATATCAACCTCTGCCTGAGAAGCAATTTGGATCCACTCTAATTTGCCTACCAGAGCAACAGGTCCACATCAGATACCATTTCATTGGCTCCTCTCAACCCTGAAACATCTGGACAGCAAAGATGCATTACATCAGGATGCTTTTCGTTGACTACAGCTCAGCATTCGTTCCCATCACCCTCTCAAAACTCATCAACAAGCTTCCAGTCCTTGGCCTCAATACCTAATTCTACAATTGGTTTCCTGATTTTCTCACTTGAAGACCCCATTCAGTTCAGATTGACAACAACTTCTCCTCCACGATCTCCATCAGCACAGGTGCACCACAAGGCTGTGTGCTTGGCCTTCTGCTCTGCTCACGTTACACTTATAACTGTGTGGCTAACTACAGCTCCAATGTCACTTTCAAGTTTGCTGATGACATTGCGGCTGTAGACCAAATCAAAATAGTGACAAATCAGCATATAGAAGGGAGATTGAAAATCCAGCTGAGTGGTGTCGTAACACCAGCTTCTCACTGAATGTCACTGGGATTAAGGAGCTGAATATTGATTTTAGGTGAAGGAAACCAGAGGTGCATGAGCCAGTCCTCATCAGAGGTAGAGAGCATCTCCAACTTTAAATTCCTCATTCTTATTATTTTCGGTAACCTAGCCTGGGCCCAACACATATATGCGAGTATGAATAAAGCACAGGGGTGCCTCTACTTCTTTGCAGTTTGCAAAGATTAGGCACAACATTAATCTTTGACAAACTTCCATAGACGTGTAGTGGAGACCGTATTGACTGGCTGCATCATAGCCTGATATGGAAACCTTGAATGGAAAATCCAACAAAACGTACTGGATATGGTCCAATGCATCAAAGTAAAATGTTCCCCACCATTGAGCACATATATAGAAAAGATTAAAGTAGGACTGCAGCTTCAATCATCAGAGATTCCCACCACCCTGACTTCTCACTGCTGACATCAGGAAGAAGGTACAGGAACATCAGGATTCACACCACCAGTGTCAGGAACAGTTAGTACCTCTCAGCCATCAAGCTCCTGAAACAAAGGAGATAACTTCACTCAACTTCACTTGCCCCATCACTGAAATGTTCCCATAACCTATGGACTCACTTTCAAGGAATCTTCATTCCATGTTCTCAATATTTATTGTTTATTTATTTATTATTATTCTTTCTCTCTTTTTGCCTTTACACTGTTATCTTTTGTACACTGGCTGAATGCTGAAGTTGACTCAGTCTTTCATTGATTCTGTTACTGTTATAATTCTATTATGGATTTACTGAGTATGCCTGCAAGAAAAATGAATCTCAGGGTTGCATATGGTGACATATATGTACAATGAACTTTGAGCTCCTGTGTGTTTTTTGCTGAACTGATAGGATCAAGGTAGCACAAGGCTTTCTGTAAAAAGTTGATGACACAGGAATGTTTCCTTTAGGTTTCAGTTATGTTTACTTACAAATTTCTCCCTGAAAAATATTTATGTCCGAGGACACTTCACAAGAACAAAGTTCATTATGTTTAGTCACCTTTGTCAGGCACTTGCCTGTAATCTTATATTATAGCATTGCCAAATTCCAAAATGCAATTTCAAAATAATAATTGTTTTCCATAATACATGCAACAGTCAAACATAGAATCAAAGAAATGAACGAGAGGACATTAGGACAGTTATCTAAAATCTTTATCAAAGCATTGACAACATTGGAATAACCATAAAGGTAGGTTTGAGAATTTTTCTGAACACTGAAGGATAAGAAATTGAAGGAAGTCAATTTCAAATGCAGAATAAGCAGTAGATCTGAGACCATATATTGATATTTCTGTGCAAAATTATGTATCAAAACTAGGGCTTATTTTTAGTATTGTTTATATTATTTGTTTAGCAATAAACTTTAAACTCTCTCTGGTCCCGTTCTTTGTATGCATTTGCAGTTAGTCATGGGTGTGTTTTCAGAATTAGAATCAGAATCATATTTAATATCATTGGCATATGCTGTGAATTTTGTTAACTTTGCTGCAGGAATAAACTGAAATACATGATAAATAAATATAGAGAAAAAACTGAGTTACATTAACTATAGATGTGTGTGTGTGTATATATATACATACACATACACACACATACAGTATGTCTAATAAATATTTAAGTTAAATTAAGTAGTGGAAAATAACAGAAATAAAAATGGAGTGAGGTAGTGTTTATGGATTCAATGTCCATTTAGGAATTGGATGTCAGAGGGGAAGAAGCTGTTCCTGATTCACGGACTGTGTGCCTTCAGGCTTCTGTACCTCCTTACCCAGCGGAACAGTGTGTGATGTCATATCCGGGGTGGAATGCTTCATCTGAAAGCAGAAAACAGCAAGCTGATATTTCCAGGCTTGAACTGACACAGGGGAGCTACCCTGGTCCGAAACATTTCCATTTGTCTCACTCCCAGAATCAAACAGCAAGCATGTTCTGTCAGATACAGAGTCCGGGCCAATTCCCAAAATTGAATTGATTATCAGTGCAAAACATGGTGAGTAAATTAATTTAATGATTTTTCTAGGAATTGTGTTTATCTTTTTTGAAAATATAATTATTTTTACAATGATTATCTATGTTTTTCCAGATTGTACAGAATGTCAGAGTCAATTGAAGAAAAAACCGAATCTGTTGACTCCACCAGATGTGTGGGGATTGAAATCTGCAACAAAAGCACGTCCCGTGATTTAACTGATCCTGCATAAGTAAACTTCTATGTAATTCTTTATTTGGTTTAGAATAGAAAAGCTCAAAGTATTTTATTCAATTAAGTATTTCTGTTGCATTAATCTGATTAAATCTAGAGCTATCTTACTTTGTCCAAGGAAGATTAAAGAGAATTTGCCCTAATACCATCCTGTATGGCAATGTGTCCAGCTTCATTTCAGAACGGCTTTGGAATTTTTCACTTTATTGATGGTATTCCCACTTTTAAATACAAGGTATTTTATGTCAGATATGTGAAGATGGTGATTTTTCTACATATAAAGGACGAAGTGAGGTGACTTCTAAAGAATGATTAGAAATGGCGCAGCTCACAAGATTTGTCTCTTGCAGGGCCAACATTTGCAGTGGCGAAGTGCACACGTCACCTCACCGCACCATTCACCAGGGACAGAAAGAAATGAGCATCTTCAAAAAGTGTGCATACTCAGTCTGCGGCGTTGCCGGGTTGCTGAGCTACCGTCTTGGTAACACCCAGATCTCCGTGCTGGTTTCTAACCCTTACAACCGTTACATGTACAACATTGAGTATACTCTCTATGTCCCCGACAAAATCACTCCGACTGACTGCAATTTGTATAAGAAGATGAAGAACGTACTAATGGAATCGGCTTCCTTCACCAAGACAGCGCTGGGAAAGGGTAACCCATCTCTGAACCTCACAAATAAGGGTATATATGTTTCAGCCACTATGTCTAATAAGCAGAAAGCGATGCTCAAAATAGTTATCAGAGATTCTGAAGTTAACTCTCTGTTAAATCTCTTCCAGTTAGTGATGGTTACAAATATCAGCAGAGTGAAGCCTCTTTACCAGTGTTATCATTAAATTCATTCGATCACCCCACCTTTCATATCATCTTTAAGCTTTTTCTTATTGTTTCTCATTTCTTTCTTCAATGCAATGTACTAACATGACTACAGTGGCTAAAGCTAATAATTCATTCCATTTTCTATTAACTCCATGCTTGATAAGTACATATTTTGACATCTTATGTTATGAAGAACAGTTTAAGTTTTATTGGTATCTTGACAGCTTTAGTTACATTTCCAACAATAAGAAAACAATAATGCTCCAACTGTATTGCTTGTTTTATTTTGCTTGATAATTTATAAATAATTCACAGAAAGAACTTATTAATACCACACTGATGAAACCATTCAACTCACACAAAAGAGAATGTACTAAGTGGTAGGAATAAATGACTGGCTAGTGAATTCATTTTTATGTATTTTATGTAACCATGACAAGCACTGCACTGTAATACAAAGTCCATGGGTTGTTTTGCTCTTAATTAGAGATATCTTTCAATGTTACTCCACTGAATGTAGAAGTGGGAGATGTAGATCAGCTTTGGAATTATGCACAGTTTAGATGCATGTCGAAGTAACTGTCATCACCAATAATAAGATGAAGTGACTGGGCCCAGAACAGATGCACTCTTTTGACTCAAACATATATTTTTATTTTACATGTGCACAAGGAGAAACGTATGGCCCCTGTCACCCACACTGATCTGAAGTCTGAACAAAAAACTGCTATTTTTATATGGAACAGGCTTATTGGATATTAATTATTTTAAATTGTATATATTTGAATTCTTTACTTACAAGATCAATAGCCATTCACAATAGAGGTGTTCAAGTTGATCGAAACTTCAAGCAGACAGCTGATGACATTTGAAGTCAGTAAAGATAATTGGGCCTTACATGTTGGGTAAATTTCACATCCTTCTATTATTCCTTTCTCATTTGTTTCCAGCACCCCTTGAATGTGTAAGGGGACAGGATATTTTATACAGCTCTTTCTGGAAAAGGCTCACTACAGAAGCCTCACTTGTCTGGCTTGAGCACATACTGCCACAGTCGATCTCCTCTGCAGTTAACAGTGTTCAACTTGACTATAACTGTCCCAGGCTGTTGTTGGCTTTACTGCAACTTCCACACATAGTCAGAACAATTAATTCAATAAAATTAGAGATAATTTTCTAAATGACAATTGTAATTATCATGTCAGGGAGTGTTTGATTAAGGGGGCACAGGTCTGATGATGAATGGAGATATAAAGTGCCATTGTGTATTGCACTGTTGTCATACATAATGGTGCTTGGTGAGCGATCCGTGAGTAACAAAGCCAAGTAATAAGTAAATATATATAACAATTGTTACAGTGACTGGCGATGCCAGCTACACTGTAAATGGAAATAACTTGTGTCATTATGATTGTATTAGCTGACATTCTTATTTGTAGTGTTTGTTGAACAATTCTGAAATGAGATGGTATATTTCATCATCATAGTGGAAGTTAGTGGAAGTGTGCCAGTGAATGGATCTGACACACTGGGATATCACTGGGTTAATATTCCTGCACTGACAGTATTATTCTATGATGAGATGTACAAACGGGATGGAAGCTGCCATATCTGATAATGTTTACATTACCACACAGTGGTGATTGAAATGCACAATAAAGAGGCAACTGGAAATACAACAGACTGGGATGATGATAATGACATGTGCAGTAGTGACTGTACATGTCAAGTGATGCAGTTGCTATGATGCTCTGGCACATATTTATATTATGTGTGGTACCGATTGATGATGGTACAGGACAGTTCAAAAGTTATAGTCGCAAATATATAGCTCGGGTGCGTCAGACTGTTGCACAATACTGTATCTCTGTACGGCGAAGGGAGAGTGAGTGTAAATCTGGCAGGAGTAAAGGACTTTGGGAATGGTGAGGGTGGCGCAGTGGGACAGGTAGTGGAGAAGGAATGCCGGGGGCGAGGGGAGGTGGTCCGGGTACAGACACACCAAGCCTTGAGACACCAGGCAAGGTCACTCGATTCCAAACAATTGGTTTACTGATCATTACAGAATGTCTCCTTGGCGGTTCCTGCTCCGTCCTCTCTCCCTTTATCTTTTCCCAACCATGGTTCCACTCTCCCTACCCTTTCCCACTTGCAGTCCACAGTAGAGGCCCATGTCAGATAATTCTCCGGAACTTCCGCCATTTCAATGGAAAGGGATATCCAACCACCAAGCACATCTCCCCACCCTATCATGCATATCGAGAGGGTTTCATGGCAATTGAGGTTGATATGCATAGCCATTGCTTAAAATAGCTTACCATAGGCAGGTGTGCATTGTGGTGTTGGAGATCATCATCATTATGTGCTGTGTTGTATGATGTAGACAATCATGGTCGCATTTTCTACAGAAGTGATTTACCATTGCCTTCTTCTGGGCAGTGTCTTTGCAAAATCGCTGTGTCCTCCGAGGCCGTAATTTATTCTGTTCGGAAATCGCTCCCATTGTGCTGATTAGTTCTTTTTAAGTTTGCGAAACTCTTTTACATTGGATGGCTTAACGGCGAAATGGTGTCCATCTCCAGTTTCTGGCTGCCTGGGCGTGTAAAAGATGGCAGGTGAAAAGGCTTCGCTTTCATTGCTGCCTCCAAAGGCATCGGTCTGAGTTCGTGACCAGTCCTGAAGGACCACTAAATAAAAGTATTACAGACATAGACAGCACCCCGCCCCCACCACCCCACCCCCAGCGGTTTCTTTAGTTAAGTACCCTTTCGAACATGCTTACTTTCCGGATTTGATAAATCGCGTAGGTTTGGCATAGTGTCCGAACTGACTGTACGGTGTAGTGGTTTGGGTAGATTTGACGAATATGTGTTTACCTAGATGCCTGAGTTAGTGTGTTGCTGTTCCTTTTTAAAATAGGTACCTCACATACTCATTTTATTTAATCTGTATCTCCTGTTTCCCTCATTGTACCCTCGACCCTGCTCCCCAGCGTTATAATTGGCGCAATCGTGGCAGGAGCCAGTGTTTGAACAGACGGTGAATATCTTTAGACCGACGAGCAAGAGGGAACACCACCCACATGAGAGATGCCGAGTCCCGAGGTGGACAGGTAGCGGTGCAGGATTTGGTAATCTCGCTAAACTCATGCAGGGTTGCGGATCTCCTGTGGGTTGGACGGTTCGGTCAGATGTTCCTGGGTTTGAAACCGAACACTGCATCTTGCCCAAACTTGACTGGTTAGGATGCCTCAGGAGAAAGAGGAGCCGAAGAGATGTTCTCTGACTGAGCAGCCGTGGCAAAACACCAACGCAAGCAGATCGCGGGTCTAAGGACGAGAATGTAGAATTGCGTGTGCGCTGCATTGTTTGGGGGTGGACAGGTGTCGCAGCTGCCAATCCTTGAGCTGTAGCGTTAATGTGACTCGGACACCGCAGTATTAAACACACACGTTTATTCACCAGACTTTCATTTTACAAAACCCCCCGTGTTCTGACGTCATAGGCACTCTGACCTATGAATACTCACATAATACAATTCATCCCCCTTCTCAAGTTTTTTTTTACAATACTGTGAATTACCAAAACAATACCTCTAGGTATGACTTTCTAACATTACAACAGCCATGACATAAATTAATAAAATCTTAAATTCTTATACTGTATTCTACATAGTACCTCACAATACTAACAGCAGTCTATTTTCTTTTACTAACATAGACTAATAAACCTTTTATTTCACACCTTGTAACTTATAACATGTGTGACTTTGCCTCAAACTGTGCGAGACTGGAGGTAGATCTAGACTCTGTATCTAGCTGGAAGTTTGACTTGTCTCCCAGACCTCGTGCGATAGAACTGTGACTGTGTTTGTCCTTCAGAGTCAGGCTCTCGAGTAACCTCTGTGTCTGCATTTCCACCTCTGTCTGTCTGCGCCGAACGTTCACCATCATTGTGTCGTGGGGTTTCGTCACACCCCTCACTCTTGGTGTCATTCGTTTCCATGTCTGTATCCACGGAAATGTCCTCTGTATCTGTACGTGGAAAGACCCTCTCACCTGTCTTCAGCAGATCCTTCCTGTTCCTCCTGAAGACTCTTCCATCCAGCATGCGAACTATGAAGAATCTTGGTTGCTGGTGTTTGTTCACAACTACAGCTGGCTGCCAAGTGTCTCCTCTCTGTATTCTGACATTTTCACCTATATGCAGATCTGGTAACTATCTTGTAATTTTGTATTTCTTTTGTAACATCTTTTCTTTCTGTTGGCCATCCATTCATTGTAATGTCTCTTAGTATTTGCATTTCAGGATCTTCTGCAGTTGCTTTCCTGAACATGTTCATCTTCTCCTCAGAGATGGGTAGCTGAGGTGTAACCCAGTTGACCTCCAGCTCTCTTCCTAGCAACTCTTCCTTTTGCTCTTTGAGGTAAGCACGGCTCAAAGCATCAGCAAAGTGCAGTTCTTTTCCTGGCTTATAGGTAACTGTGAGAGTGTACCTCTGTAGCCTGAGAAGCATCCTTTTCAGCCTCATAGGAGCTTGGCGAAGTGGCTTTTTGAAGATGCTCTCAAGTGGTTTGTGATCACTCTCAACCTGGATTTAGACAATAGACAACAGGTGCAGAAGTAGACCATTCAGTCCCTCGAGCCTGCACCGCCATTTTGAGATCATGGCTGATTAATTCCTATCAATACCCGGTTCCTGCCTTGTCCCCATATCCCTTGATTCCCCTATCCATAAGATACCTATCTAGCTCCTTCTTGAAAGCATCCAGAGAATTGGCCTCCACTACCTCCCGAGGCAGTGCATTCCAAACCCCCACAACTCTCTGGGAGAAGAAGTTTTTCCTTAACTCTGTCCTAAATGACCTACCCCTTATTCTCAAACCATGCCTTCTGGTACTGGACTCTCCCAGCATCTGGAACATATTTCCTGCCTCTATCTTGTCCAATCCCTGAATAATCTGATATGTTTCAATCAGATCCCCTCTCAATCTATTTAATTCCAGCGTGTACAAGCCCAGTCTCTCTAACCTCTCTGCGTAAGAGAGTCCAGACATCCCAGGAATTAACCTCGTGAATCTAAGCTGCACTTCCTCTACAGCCAGGATGTCCTTCTTTAACCCTGGAGACCAAAAATGTACACAATACTCCAGGTGTGGTCTCACCAGGGCTCTGTACAAATGCAAGAGGATTTCCTTGCTCTTGTACTCAATTCCCTTTGTAATAAAGGGCAACATTGCATTAGCCTTCTTCACGGCCTGCTGCACTTGCTCATTCACCTTCAGTGATTGATGAACAAGGACTCCGAGATCTCTTTGTATTACTCCCTTACCCAACTCTATACCATTCAGATAATAAACTGCCTTCCTGTTCTTACTCCCAAAGTGGATAACCTCACACTTATTCACATTAAACGCCATCTGCCAAGTATCTGCCCACTCACCCAGCCTATCCAAGTCACCCTGAATTTCCTAACATCCTCATCACATGTCACACTGCCACCCAGCTTAGTATCATCAGCAAATTTGCTGATGTTATTTTCTATGCCTTCATCCAAATCGTTAACGTAAATGGTAAACAGCTGTGGTCCCAATACCGAGCCCTGTGGCACCCCACTAGTCACCACCTGCCATTCCAAGAAACACCCATTCACCGCTACCCTTTGCTTTCTATCTGCCAACCCATTTTCTATCCATGTCAATGTCTTCCCCCCGATGCCCTGAGCTTTGATTTTACCCACCAATCTTCTATGTGGGACCTTATCAAATGCCTTCTGAAAATCGAGGTACACTACATCCACTGGATCAACCCAATCTAACTTCCTGGTTACATCCTCAAAAAACTCCAACAGATTAGTCAAGCATGATTTACCCTTGGTAAATCCATGCTGGCTCGGCCCAATCCTATCACTGCTATCTAGATATGCCACTATTTCATCCTTAATAATGGACTCTAGCATCTTTCCCACCACCGATGTCAGGCTGACAGGTTGATAGTTATCTGTTTTCTCCCTCCCTCCTTTCTTAAAAAGTGGGATAACATTAGCCATTCTCCAATCCTCAGTAACAGATCCTGAATCTGATGAACATTGGAAAATGATTACCAATGCATCCGCAATTTCCAGGGCCACCTCCTTTAGTACCCTAGGGTGCAGACCATCTGGACCTGGGGATTTGTCAGCCTTCAGTCCCATCAGTCTTCTCATCACCATTTCCTTCCGAATGTCAATCTGTTTCATTTCCTCTGTTACCCTATGTCCTTGGCCCATCCATACATCTGGGAGATTGCTTGTGTCTTCCTTAGTGAAAACAGATCTAAAGTACTCATTAAATTCTTCTGCCATTTCTGTTTCCCATAACAATTTCATCCAATTCATTCTTCAAGGGCCCAACATTGTTTTTAACTATCTTCTTTCTCTTCACATACCTAAAAAAGCTTTTGCTATCTTCCTTTATATTCCTGGCTAGCTTGTGTTCGTACCTCATTTTTTTCTCCCCATATTGTCTTTTTAGTTAAGTTCTGTTGTTCCTTAAAAACTTCCCAATCATCTGTCCTCCCACTCACCTTAGCTCTGTCATATTTCCTTTTTTTTTAATGCTATGCAGTCTCTGACTTCCTTTGTCAATCACTGAGGCCCCTTTCCCTCCTTTGAATCCTTCCTTCTCTGGGGGATGAACTAATTTTGCACCTTGTGCATTATTCCCAAGAATACCTGCCATTGCTGTTCCACTGTCTTTTCTGCTAGGCTATCTGTCCAGTCAACTTTGGACAGCTCCTCCCTCATGGCTCCATAGTTTCCCCTGTTCATCTGCAACACTGACACCTCCGAGCTGCCCTTATCCTTCTCAAATTGCAGATAAAAGCTTATCATATTGTGATCACTACCTACTAATGGCTCCTTTACTGCGAGATCACTTATCAAATCCTGTTCATTACATAACACTAAATCCAGAATAGTCTTGTCCCTGGTCGGCTCTCGTACAAGCTGTTCCAAGAATGCATCTCGTAGGCACTCTACAAACTCCCTATCCTGTGGTCCAGCACCAACCTGATTCTCCCAGTTCACCTGCATGTTTACATCCCCCATAACTACTGCAACATTTCCTTTTCCACATGCCAATGTTAACTCCCTATTCAACTTGCACCCAATATCCATGCTACTGATTGGTGGCCTGTAGACAATACCCATTTGGGTCCTTTTGCCCTTACTGTTCCTCACTTCTATTCACACAGACTCTACTTCTCCTGACCCTATGTCCCTCCCTTGCAAAGGACTGAATCTCATTCCTCACCAACAGGGCCACCCCACCCCCTCTGCCCACATTTCTGACCCTACGATAGCACATATACCATTGTACTTTTATTTCCCAGGTCTGATCTCCCTGCAGCCATGTCTCCGTTATCCCAACAACATCATATTTACCCATTTGCACCTGGGCTTCAAGCTCATCCACCTTATTCCTGACACTTTGTGCATTCAGATATAGAATTTTTAACCCATTTCTCCTCTCTCTGTTTGAATCGCTGCATATTGTGCTTAACCCAGCTCCCCAAACTCCCATCAGGCTATACACCCCTAGAATTTTGTTGTCCTTCCTACATTTACTTATTCTTTCAACACATTTAACTCCATATTCCGTCAGACCATCCCTCTGTACACGAGTCCTCTTTATCACTTGTTCCGCCCCACTTTCCTCTGCTACACACTTCATATTCCGGAACCGTGTAGTCCCCACCTGACCTTTATTCTTCCTCTCGCTATCCTCTCTCACATTCTGGATCCCCACCCCCTGCAAATTTAGTTTAACTTCCCCCCTCCAAGAAGCTCTAGCAAACATCCCTGCAAGAATGTTAGTACCGCTCCAGTTCAGGTGTAAACCGTCCCTTCGGAACAGATCCCACCTTCCCTGGAACAAGGCCCAATTATCTACAAACCTGAAGCCCTCCCTCCTGCACCATCCTCTCAGCCACATATTAATCTTTATAGTCCTCCTGTTCCTTGCCTCACTTGCACGTGGCACAGGTAGCCACATACATACTGGTGGAACTTCTCACACCCATAAACTATGGCAAGTAATCCCTTTTCAATTTGAGCATATCGGTGTTGACAGTCCGTAAGTGCTCGGGATGCATACACCATAGGCCTCCCATCCTGCAGTATAACAGCTCCTATTCCTTCCGAACTGGCATCCACAGACATCGTCACTGGTTTATTGACATCATAGAACTTGAGTGCTGGTGCATTGGTAACCAACTGCTTCAATGTGTCAAAACTTTTCTTTTATTCATCTTCCCAATGCCATTCAGTGTTGCTCTCTAGTAGCTTTCGAAGTGGAGCATTGACCTCCGATAAGTTGAGAATGAACTGGGCAAGATACTGTATCATGCCCATGAACCTCAAAAGTCCTTGCTTGTCTTCATGTGGTGGTAGCTGTACCACAGCCCTGACCTTTTCATTATCTGGTTTTAGCCCATCAGCGCTGAGTACGTGACCTATGTATTTGATCTCTGTAGATCTGATCCTACATTTACTTTTGTTCAGTTTTAGGTTTAGGTGCTCTCTCCAGAAGCTTCCTCAATCTCTGATCATACTCCTCAATTGTGTCACCCCATATCAGCAAATCATCAATGATACTGACCACTCCATCCAGGCCTTCAATCATTTGTGCCACTGACCTCTGGAATACCTCTGATGCAGAAGAAATCCCAAAGGGTAGACGCAGGAAACGATATCTCCCTATGGGCGTATTGAAAGTGCATAATTTGGAACTTTCTTCATCCAGCTTGATCTGCCAGAAACCTTGATTTGCTTCCAATACTGAAAAGTATTTTGCATTAGGTATGCGGGAGATAACCTCTTCAACCGTGAGCAGCGGATAGTGCTCTCTTTTGATGGCTCGGTTGAGATCTTGTGGATCTATGCAAATCCTAATCTTTTTCTCTGTGACCACTGTCACCATACTATTCACCCAGTCGGGGGTTATGACTCACATCTGTTCCATTCTGTGTAGCTCCTCCACTACTCGATCCCTGAGAGCTACTGGAATCTTCCTCGGAGCATGCACGACTGGTGCAATAGTTGGATCAATCTGGATATGGTGTTTCCCTGGAAAGCATCCTAGTCCAGAAAACAAGTCAGCAAAGTCTTTGAGAAAGTAATTTTCTTTCTCAACACCATAGATTTGCTTCACCAAGCCTAGCTCTATGCATGCTGCTCTGCCTAGTATTGCTGAAACATGCTGTTGCACAATCTCACACTTTGTCTTGTGTTTCTGTCCTTTACTCACACAGGTGAGTGTTTTCTTTCCCAATGATGCTGTCTTGTGGCCAAAATATCCAACAAGCTTGCAGGTGGATTTTCCAAGTTTTCCTCTGATGTCCAGTGAGTTGAATGTTTCTGCTGACATCACATTGCACTTTGCCCCAGTGTCAAGCTTAAATGTCACATTCCTCCTGTTTATTATCAGATCTTGACTCCATTCATCTTCAACATCCTTCTCTGCATTATCAATATTCTTGATGCATATCTCCTGTTCCACTTCAACTGTTCCAATGAACATGTCACTGTTGCACTCTGCTCCACGGCATGCATTTTCCTTGCTTGCTCCTGCGATTTGCACATCGAGCATTTTAACCTGACTCGACATGATCTCGCTAGCACGGCACATATCAATCGCTTTTTCCAATGTAAGCTCCGCCTCTCTCAACAGCCTGCCTCTCACATGATCATCTCGTATGCCGCATACAATCCTGTCGCGTATTAAAGAATCATGCAGTTGTCCGAACTCACAGCTTTTTGCCTTGTTCTTCAAATCTGTTACGTAGGCGTCTATTGTCGGTCCTTGAGCCCTCGTAAAAAATATCTGTCGAATGTACGGTAGGTTTTTTCTCGGCTCGCAGTAATCTTGAAACATTTTTTTCAACACTTCAATTTTATCTCGCTCACCCTCTTGGAAGACAAACGTGTTGCAAACCTTTATTGCCTCTGCTCCTGCTACATGCAGAAACGTAGCACATTGCACTTTCTCCGTCTTGTCATCTACGCCACTAACGGTGAAAACAGCTCAAACTGCTGGAGCCATACCTTCCAATTCTCACCAATATTACCTCGTAGGCTTAAACTCGATGGTGGCTGTAACTGTGACATCTTTTTAAGTGTCTGCTCTTCCTTTCCTTTCCGCTTTCTTCTGACACCATGTAGCGTTAATGTGACCCGGACACCACAGTATTAAACACACACGTTAAGTCACCAGACTTCCATTTTACAAAACCCCCCGCGTTCTGACGTCATATGCACTCTGACCTACGAATACTCACATAATACATTACTCGAGCCACCCTCCATTTCCTCTTCCCATCCACCCCCAATTGCCCACTCTTTTGGTGTGCCTAGGTCGCAAGGTGACCTCAGTTCTCATCCTCGGAAAACACTGTGGCCTCTCTGATCTCCGCTGCTCTATCCACAGCAGCGTTATGAATGGCCTCCTCGGTGTCTCGAGAAGTCTGGGCATTAACATGGCAGACAGTAATCTGCCGCTGGCATGCACCCCTCGAATATATTCCCAATAAGGTTGTCCCCAAAGGGGTTGCCCATGTACTTCCCAATTTTTCCGGTGTCACTGAGGTATCCATACCACTATGCCAGCAGTGACTACACAGACACTGATATGCCCTGCCGCCACTCTGAGGGGCAGAGACACGTATAACTTAAAGATGGTAGGTGTCCCCACATAACCTTCCTTCATTGGTCCCTCCAAAGCATTTCACAGAGATAATCAATGTGCCTCTGCTGAGAAATACCTATTGAGACTAATGGAGTAGGTGCTCTAGCTACGTGCTCCGAAATTATTCGCTTACTTTGCTGTTTAAACCTATCTCGGTCAAAGCACCATGAGTAGAAAGCTGTCAAAAAAGAGACTACTTTAGGGACTTTGACTGAAATGTTTCAACAAATGTCAGAGAAACTCGAAAAATTGGATAAACTGGATGACTTGGAATCCATGTTTGATTTGTTACAGAATTCCTTCGACCTGGTTAAATCTGAACTGAAAACCCTTAATCGGAAACTTGGAAGTATACAGCAGACTGTGAATGACCATGAAATTCACATTAAGCTACACGAAGAATCTTTGCCGGTGTTGCGGAAGGAAATGGAAGGTTTCAAGAAAATTTCTAAGGAGCAACTTAAAAAATACGACGCGTTACTGAAGAAACTTACAGATTTGGAGACCAGGAACCGAAGGTGCAATGTCAGAATTCTTGGGCTTCCTGATAAACTGGAGGGTAATCAACCTATCGATTTTTGTGCTCAAATGCTGAAATATTTATTCCCTGATATATTATCGGAACTACCAAAATTTCAGCGCGTTCACTGAGTTACCCCGCCTAACTGGGATCCTCGCTCTATTACCATTTGCTTTTATGACTATCAGATTAAAGAACAGATCTTTCATGAATCAAGGAAGAAAAGTATATTACAATTTCGTGATCAACAGTTTCGGATTGTTCAAGATTATCCACTGGAAGTTCTAAGAGCTAGACAGGCTTTTAAAGAGGTCATGTCTGATCTTTTTAAGCTTGGTTGTCACCTTTCTCTCAGAGATCCGTGTAAACTCAAGGTTACTACTTCTGATAATGAGGTTTCTTGGTTTATGAAGCCTGAAGAAGCTAAGAAATTTTTACAAAGTCTCCATCCTTAAATTGAACTTTGAGTTGTCTTATGTTAAATGTTTTAATTTCAGGTGTTCAATCAAGTAATTGGCGCTTTGTTGATAACAAGGTTTCTTGGTTTTACGAAGTCTTAATCATTTGTTTGATAAAGTAACTGGCGCTTTGTTTTCTTTCAAACTATGCGAAACATGCAGACTGTATCCATTTTCTCTTTTGCTGTTTTTCACAGCTCTTTTTAAACAATACATTATATTCTCCCGGTGTTATGTTGATTTTTACCTTCCTTTTAGTAATTTGACTGAAATTAATTATGTAGGGTGTACCTATAATAATTACTGAGGAATCTAACTATAGGGTGTTTTGCTTTACCTTAAATTCACACAGATTTTTCCTATATTTTGATTATTTATATACCTTTTGGTCTTTTACTGTTTTTCAATAGTATACAATATTCTATATTTCTTTTTGCTGGTTTTTGCTTTTTTCATTATTTTGTCATTTTATCCTTTTTTTCTTTTGCTTGAATGTCTTAAATTAGTCATGTAGGAAGCTATCTAAACCGCTTCCCTTTTTAATTATCTTCTATTTGTTTCTTTACTCTGTTTTTGCACCCGCGAGTCTATGCTGTTTTACTTATTGATTTTCCTTATATGTCTTTCCCTTTTTACCGAGACTAATACTTATATTTTCCCATGGTTATTTTTCTGTAATTAGCAAACTTATTTACTTTGATATTTTGTTTTTGTATATATATATCTATATATTTACAATCGTTTATTCAGCACAGCTAAACATATATATTTTTTGGAGCCACCGGAGTTTTGGGAACGTTAGAATTAGTCTTCAGCCTCCCTTGGCTGATTTCTCTCTTTGGGGGGAAGGAGGGGGGAAATGGGTACTTCTATAAAGCTGATTGGATGTTTTTACTGTTTTACTTATTCGCTATCTACATGTCTGTGATTACCTTTTATACATTACTAAAGGATACTTGATGGATTCTTTTATTAATATACTCAGTTTTAATGTGAAAGGTCTAAATAACCCTGTTAAACGAAATTTCTCTTATATCCAGAAACTTAAAACTCATATAATCTTTCTCCAAGAAACCTATATTTGTAAAGATATTTCACGTTCTTTCAAAGGATGGAAGGGTATACATTTTCACTCACGCTGTCAATCTAGATCGAGAGGCGTCTCTATCCTGTTTGATCAGAATGTATCTTTTGTTCAACATAATGTAATTTCTGATACAAATGGGCACTTTGTTATTGTTTCAGGTAGTCTTGAGAATAAACTAATCATATTTGCGAATGTATATGCTCCAAATAGAGATGACTCCTTGTTCTTTGAACGTCTTTTCTCTTTTCTGCCTGATTTGAATTGGTATTCCTTAGTGATGGGTGGAGATTTTAATTTTTGGCTTGACCCTATATCACACCGCTCTTCAAGTAAAACCCCTGTCACTAATAAATCAGTCTTACTTTTTAAACCTTTTTAATCTCAATATGGTATTCTTGACGTGTGGCGTTTTTTACACCCCCAAGAAAAGCAATATTCATATTTCTCTCAGGTTCATCATATGTGCTCTCAGATTGATTATTTTTTTATAGATAGAAACTTGCTTCCACTGGTACGATCCTGTGATTATAAGGAGATTGCTTTGTCTGATCATGCAGCTGTGCTTCTGGCTTTAAGATTACCTGTTTACTCTGTACCAAATAGAAGTTGGCATTTTAACTTATCATTGTTATCTGATAAAAAATTTCTAAAGTTTTTGGAAAACCATATTACTTTTTTCTTTAAAGAAAATTTTAAAGGAGATACTGCTGGTAATATAGTCTGGGATACTTTTAAATCATATATTCGTGGATAAATTATCTCTTACTCTACCTATATAAAGAAAAAAGCTGACAAAGAAAGGTCTGACCTAGCAGCGATATTAAAAGATCTTGATCAAAAGTATGCCCTATCTCCAGACTCAAGTATATATAATAAGCATATTGAAATTCAATCCAAGTATAATTTTCCCCTGACTTACCCAATTGAACAACAGCTGTTGAGAGATAAAACTCAATTTTACATTCACGGGGATAGACCGGGTATTTATTAGCCAATTGCTTAAAATCTTTTACAGGTAATCGTCCAATCACAGAAATTTTTAATGATAATCGAAATAAGACATCAGACCATTCTGAAAATAACAACGTATTTAAAGATTTTTACCTTAAGTTGTATCAGGCTGACTCTTCTTCAGATGATACCTATATGAATGCTTTTTTCAGTAATATCAACATTCCTACATTGTCTGCTTTTAGTCCAACACAGTTAGATCAGCCTATTTCCAATGAAGAAGTGGCTGAGGCTATATGTGCTTTACATTCTGGTAAGACCCAGGACTTAATGGTTTTCCTGGGGAGTTTTATAAAACCTTCTCTACGTTACTTACACCTTATTTATCCTCTGTTTTATCAGAGTCCTTTAAATCAGGCAAACCCCTTCAATCTTTTTATGAAGCTTTTACTTCTCTTATTCTTAAAAAAATAAAAATACAGTTGAATGTTCTTCATACATACCGATTTCTTTATTAAATGCTGATGAAAAAATTTTAGCCAAAATCTTAGCTCGAAGACTTGAAAATATTCTACCATCTATTATTTCACATGACCAGGCAGGATTTATTAAACATCATTACTCACACTTTAATACATGTCTGTTATTGAATGTGATATATTCACCATCCAAAAAAATATCAGAGTGTCCTCAGATGCAGAAAACGCCTTTGATAGGATTGAGTGGAATTATCTTTTTAAGACCTTAGAAAAGTTTAATTTTGGGCCTAATTTTATTTGTTGTGTTAAATTAATCTACTTGTCTCCTACCACTCAGGTTATTACTAACTCCCAAATTTCTAAGCCCTTTAAATTACAGTGGGGAACTAGAAAAGGTTGTCCTCCTAGACCTTTACTTTTTGCTTGAGCTATAGAACCCTTAGCAATAGCACTTCGAGAATCTAAGGACATTTCTGGTATACCAAGGGAAGGTATGTCTCATAAAATTTCATTATACGCTGATGATATTTTACTTTTTATCTCTAACACTGAAACTTCTTTGCCTTTGGTTCTATCTTTAATTGCCCAGTTTAGTTCTTTTTCAGGATATAAGCTGAACCTACATAAAAGTGAGCTATTTCCTTTAAATGGCCTAATGTCATCAAATGCCAAATTTCTGTTCAAAGTTGTTAGAAGTCAATTTACCTATCTAGGTGTAACAATTACTAAAAACTTCAAGAATTTATTTAAAGAAAACTTAAACCCCATATTGAATTATGTGAAAAAGATGCTTTCTAAATGATCCCCTCTTTCTTTATCCCTAATTGGCCGAATTAATTTGATTAAAATGAAGATTCTTCCTAAATGTTTATATCTATTTCAGGCCTTACCTATTTTTATTCCTAAGACGCATTTTGATTCTTTAGATTCAATTTTAAACTCTTATACTTAGAGTAATAAACAAGCTCGTTTAAGTAAAGTTTACTTAAAAAGAAGTAAAGAGATGGATGGACTAGCCCTACCCAATTTTAGGTTTTACTATTGGGTTGCCAATATAAGGAATATTACTTTCTGGTCCTATTATATTTATCGTAAAGGTTGCCCATCATGGGTCTCCTTAGAAGTTAATTCTGTAAAAAAAAATCCTCTATTGTCTCTCTTCTTGGATCATACTCTTCTTTTTCAGCAAATAAAACAACAGATCACATAATTGTTAAGCAAACTTTAAGGATCTGGTCTCAATTTAGAAAATTTTTTGGTTTAGCGAATTTTTAATTATCATCTCCCATTCTCCTTAATTATTTTTTTATCCATTCCATGACTGATAAAGTCTTCAAAGATTGGGATGAACTAGGTATTAAGTATTTTTCGGACTTGTATATCTCAGGATTTCTTGCTTCATTTGACCAATTGTCAAATAAATTTGCACTCCCAAAAACATATTTTTACAGATACCTTCAAATTAGAGATTTTCTACGTTTCCAGTTAACTACTTTTCCTATAGGTCCTGATAAAAATTTACCGGATGATCTTTTAAATTTAACACCTTTTGTTAATGGTTCTATTACCGGTATCTATAACTTGTTGTTTGATTCTAGACACGACGTTTAGATAAAATAAAAAAAGCTTTGGAGGATGACCTAAATTGTCAGATTTCTGATGATAGATGGAATAAAGTTCTTAAACGGGTTAATAAATCATCTTTCTGTGCTCGTCATTCTCTTCTACAATTTAAAGTAGTTCATAGAGCTTACATTTCTAAACAGAAGCTCTCCAGTTTTTACCCGAATGTTTCTCCACTTTTTAATAAATGCAACTCTTCTGATGCATCTTTAATTCATAAGTTTTGGTTTTGCCCTACAATTGAAACGTTTTGGCGGGAAGTATTTCATACCTTCTCTCAACTTTTTAGGATCCAGTTTGACCCAAATCCCCTTACTGCCTTGTTTGGTATTATTGCAAATGAAGATATAACTTTAAATACTCCTAAACTACAGGTTTTAGTTTTTACCTCTCTTTTAGCAAGAAGAGCAATCTTGCTTAATTTGAAGGAGTCTACCCCTCCTACACATCTTCAATGGCTATGTGATATTATGTCTTATTAAAATTTAGAAAACATCCTCTGCTCAATCTTAAATTCGAAACAATCTTTTTATGATTTTTGGGGACCTTTCCTAAATTACTTTTCCAATTTATAATGTTTAACAGTGCACAGACTTTTATGTATATTTTTATCTTCTCTTCTTAAGTGAATATGTTTTTTTATCTAATTATCCATTGTCATCCATCAGCTTTTTTCTTTGGTAGTTGGTAGGGGGTTGACTTTATTTTATATAAATATTTCTTTTATGATGTTTGACTTATCTTTAAATTTTTGATTACAGAGTGGTATACCTTTATGTGTTATGCTATAACATTTTGATCAATTTTATTACAATATATGAATGTACACAAGTTATGTTGAGATGTATCTATGCGTTGCACTCTGTAAATCTTGTTTTTATTCTGAATAAAAGTATTGTAAAAAGAAAAGAGACTAGCGGTGACAAATGCATGAAGACTTCAGCAGTTGGGTATAAACCCGCTCTGGTTCACAGGGCAGGGTGAGTATTTATACTATGTTCAGGGCAATGTCAATCAACTGACTTTAAAACAAAAGAGTTGTGCTGGCTGTTAATAAAATGAACAGAATGTGAACTAGGAACACGGAAAACCTACAACACAACATAGGCCCTTCGGCCCACAATGCCGTGCTGAACATGTACTTACTTTAGAAGTTACCTAGGGTTACCCAGAGCCCTCTATTTTTCTAAGCTTCATGTACCTATCCAGAAGTTGGCTATCCTGAAACTTGGCTACAGGAAGGGTAGGACTGGCAGCTCAATGTTCCAGGGTTCCGATGTTTCAGATGTGATAGAAGCAGAGGGATGAAGGGTGCGGGAGAGGTGGCTTTGTTAGTCAGGGAAAATATTACTGCAGTGCTTTGGCAGGATAGATTAGCGGGCTTGTCTAATGAGGCCAGGTGGGTGGAGCTGAGAAACAGGAAAGGTGTGACTGCATTAATAGGTTTGTATTATAGACCACCCAACAGTCAGTGAGAATCGGAGGAACAAATCTGCAGAGAGATAACAGACAACTGCAGGAGACAGAAAGTTGTGATTGTAGGGGATTTTAATTTTCCACACATTGATTGGGACTCCCATACTGTTAAATGTCTAGATGGTTTAGAGTTTGTGAAAAGTGTTCAGGAAAGTTTTCTAAATCAATATATAGATGTACCAACTAGGGAGGATGCAATATTAGATCTCCTATTAGGAAATGAGTTAGGGCAGGTGACGGAAGTTTGTGTAGGGGAACACTTTGGTTCTAGTGATCATAATGTCATTAAATTCAACATGATCATGGATAAAGATAGATCTGGTCCTCGGGTTGAAGTTCTAAACTGGAAAAAGGCCAAATTTGAAGAAATGAGAAAGGCTCTAAAAAGCGTAGATTGGGACAGGTTATTCTCTGGCAAGGATGTGATTGGTAAGTGGGAGGCCATCAAAGGAGAAATTTTAAGAGTGCGGAGTCTGTATGTTCCTGTCAGGGTTAATGGCAAACTGAATAACAATAAGGAACCTTGATTCTCGCAGGATATTGGAACTCTGATAAAGAAGAAGAGAGATGTATAACATGTATAGGCAACAGGGAGGAAATAAGATGTTTGAAGAGTATAAAAAGAGTAAGAAAATACTTAAGAAAGTAATCAGGAGGGCTAAAAGAAGACATGAGGTTGCTTTAGCAGTCAGGATGAAGGATAATCCTAATTCTTCTACAGGTATGTTAAGAGCAAAAGGTAGTAAGGGATAAAATTGGTCCTCTTGAAGATCAGAGTGGTCAGCTATGTATGGAACCAAAATAAATGGGAGAGATACTAAATGGGTTTTTTGCATCTGTATTTACTAAGGAAACTGGAATGGAGTCTATGGAAACAAGGCAAACAAGTAGAGAGGTCATGGAACTTATACAGATTGACTTATACAGACTTATACAGGTGTTTGCTGTCTTGAGGCAAATCAGAGTAGATAAATCCCCAGGACCTGACAGAGTACTCCCTCGGACCTTGAAGGATACCAGTGTTGAAATTGCAGGGGCCCTGGCAAAAATATTTAAAATATAGATATCCGCGGGTCAGGTGCCGGAGGATTGGAGGATAGCTCATGTAGTTCCGTTGTTTAAAAAATGTTCAAAAAGTAAGCCAGGAAATTATAGGCCAGTAAGTTTGACATCGGTAGTAGGTAAATTATAGGAAGGAATTCTAAGATATAGGATCTACAAGTATTTGGATAGACAGGGACTTATTAGAAAAAGTCAGCATGGCTTTGTACATGGTGGGTCATGATTAACCAATCTATTAGAGATTTTCGAGGAAGTTACCAGGAAAATGGATGAAGAGAAGGCAGTGGATGTTGTATACATGGACTTCAGTAAGGCCTTTGAAAAGTTCCCACGTGGGAGGTTAGCTAAGAGGATGCAGTCGTTAGGTATACGTGGAGAAGTAGTAAATTGGATTAGACATTGGCTCAATGGAAGAAGCCAGAGAGTGGCAGTGGAGGATTGCTACTCTGAGTGGAGGCCTGTGACTAGTGGTGTGCCACAGGGATCAATGCTGGGCCCATTGTTATTTGTCATCTATATCAATGATCTGGGTGATAATGTGGTAAATTGGATCAGCAAATTTGCTGATGATACCAAGATTGGAGGTGTAGTGGACAGTGAGGAAGGTTTTCAAAAGCTTGCAGAGGGATTTGGACCAGTTGGAGGAATGGGCTGAAAAATGGCAGATGCAGTTTAATGTGGACAATTGTGAGGTATTGTACTTTGGATGGTCAAACGAAGGTAGAACATATAAGGTAAATGGTAGGACACTGAGGAGTGCAGTAGAACAAAGGGATCTGTGAGTACAGATACATAATTCCCTAAGTAGATAGGGTCATAAAGAGACATTTTTGTACATTGGCCTTTATAAATCAAAGTATTGAGTATAAGAGTTCGAATGTTATGATAAGATCGTATAAGGCATTGGTGAGGCCGAATTTGGAGTATTGTGTGCAGTTTCGGTCACCTAATTACAGGAAGGATATTAATAAGGCTGAAAGAGCACAGAGAATGTTTACAAGGATGTTGCTGGGACTTGAGAAATGGAGTTACAGAGAAAGGTTGAATAGTTTAGGACTTTATTCCCTGGAGCGTAGAAGAATGAGGGGTGATTTGATAGAGGTATATAAAATTATGATGGGTATAGATAGAGTGACTGCAAGCAGGCTTTTTCCAATGAGGCCACGAGAGAAAAAAAAACAGATCATTGGTTAAGGGTGAAGGGGGAAAATTTAAAGGGAACATTGGGGGGGGGGGGCTTCTTCACGCAGAGATTCGTGGGAGTATGGAATCAGCTGCCAGATGAAGTGGTGAATGCGGGCTCACTTTTGACATTTAAGAAAAACTTGGACAGGTATATGGATCAGAGGGGTTTGGAGGGATATGGCCCAAGTGCAAGTCAGTGGGACTAGGCAGAAAAATGGTTCAGCACAGCCAAGGAAGGCCAAAAAGCCTGTTTCTGTGCTGTAATGTTCTATGGTTCAATGGTTATAGGTCTCTTAAAAGACCGTATCGTATCTGTCTCCATCGCCGTTGCTAGCAGCACATTCTATGCAATCCCCAATCTCTGCGTATAAAACTTACCCCAACATACCCTCTGTATCTACTTCCAAACACCTTAAAACTGTGCACTCTCGTGATAGCCATATCAGCCCTGGGAAAAAGCTTCTGACTATCCACATGATAAATGCCACTCATTGTCTTATACACCTCTATCAGGTCACTTCTCATCTTCCGTCTCTCCAAAGAGAAAAGGCCGAGTTCACTCAATCTATTCTGGAACCTTTGGCACACAAAGCTGTGCCGAACATGTCCTTACCTTAGAACTACCTAGGCTTACACACAGCCCTATATTTTTCTAAACTCCATGTACCTATCCAAAATACCCGACTGTTTCCTCCTCCACCAATGCCGTCGGCAGCCCATTCCACGCACTCTCTGCGTAAAAAACTTTACCTTAATATCTCTTCTGCACCTTAAAGCTATGCCCACTCATGCCAGCTATTTTAGCCCTGGGAAGAAGCCTCTGACTATCCACAAGGTCAATGCCTCTCATTATCTTATACACCTCTATCAGGTCACCTCTCATCCTCCATTGCTCCAAGGAGAAAAGGCCGAGTCCACTCAACCAATTCTCATAAGGCATGCTCCCCAATCCAGGCAACATCCTTGTAAATCTCCTCTACATCCTTTCTATGGTTTCCACATCCCTTTTGTAGTGAGGTGACCAGAACTGACCACAGTAATCCAAGTGGAGTCTGACCAGGGTCCTATATAGCTGTGACATTGCCTCTCAGCTCCTAAACTCAATCGCATGGTTGATGAAGGCTAATGCGCAGTACACAGTTCGGTTCCCACCCCCAGCAATTCTAGTTTAAACTCTCCCCAGTAGCCCTAGCAAACCTCCCCACCAGAATATTGGTCCTCCTGGATTCAAGTGCAAATGGTCCTTTTTGTACAGGTCACACCTGCCCCGAAAGAGGTCCCAATGACCCAGAAATCTGAATTCCTGCCCCATGCCCCAATCCCCAGCCACACATTTATCCTCCACCTCATTCTATCCCTATACTCACTTTCACGTGGTGCAGGCTGTAATGCTGAGATTACTACATTTGAGGTCCTGCTTCTCGACTTCCTTCCTAACTCCCTGTAGTTTGTTTTCAGGACTTACTCTCTTTTCCTAGCTATGTCATTGATACCAATATGTACCATAACCTCTGGCTGTTCTCCTTCCCAGTTCAAGATATCGTGGATGCAATCAGAAACATCCCAGACCCTGGCACCTGGGAGACATATTACCATCCGAGATTCTTTCCTGCATCCACAGAATCACCTGTTTGACCCCCTAACTATAGAGTCCCCTATCACTGCTGCCGTCCTCTTCCTTTCCCTTCCCTTCTGAACCACAGGGCCAGACTTTGTGCCAGAGTCGCGACCACTGTTGCTTTCACCACACAGGCTGTCTGCCCAAACAGCACTCAAACAGGAGTACTTATTGTCAAGGGGTACAGCCTCTAGTACGTGACTCTTGCCCTTCCCTCTCCTGACTGTTACCCACTTACTGTCTCCCCTGGTTCCGGACTGACTACCTGCCTATAGCTCCTCTCTATCACCTCCTCACTCTCCCTGACCAGACGAAGTTCATCGAACTGCATCTCCAGTTGCCTAACACGGTCCTTAAGGAGTTGCAGCTCGATGCATCTGGTGCAGATGTGGCCATCCGGGATGCTGGGGGTGTCCAGGACCTCTCACGTCTGACATCGAGCACACAACACCAGCCTCACACACATACTTTCTGTCTGTATTCTAAACAGATAACCTACCTCGCCTTGACCTCTTACCCCCAAAGCCCCATTAAGCTAAAGCCTTCCTATTCCGTCTCCCACTACTCTGACGTCCGCTTTTCCAATGCCCGCCATATAAATCTGTTTTCTTTCTAAACGTGTCTCGCTATTCTCACTGGCCAACTTCCACGCGCATGCTTAGTGGTGTCCCGTTCAAACCGCAGAAGAAATAATCGTCAACTTTTGAATTCTTCTCGCGTTTAAACTGTTCTCGCTATTCTTGCTGGCTGATCTCCACGTCCTTGTTCAGTCGTGTCCCTTTCAAACCGCTGCTTATTCTCATAAGGCATGTTCCCCAATCCTGGCAAAATCTTTGTAAATCCTCTGCACCCTTTCTGTAGTTTCCACGTCCAGTGGCGGTGCTGAGGTCGTACTTGATGGTGCGATACCACCAGCAGAAATGACAATAGCATTATATTGTAATTAATACAATGGCACGTGTATTATCTTGGCCGGTGTGAAAAATGGATCGAATTTTAGTGAGAAAACGACCTCAGCCCGACGAATCAGAGCCTCAGCCTGAGCCTGACTTAATTGAAAGTGACATGCAGAAGGAAGTAAGTGGGGATGAGAACGACAGCAGTTCATCGAGGGAGTGTGAGAGCGAAGTAGAGGAAGAAGAAATGGAGCCGGATTCGGAAGAGACCATGGATGAATCTGCTCTTCGTGGTAGTGGGAGTAGTGTTAGGGATGTTCGCCAACAGCCTGAGGAAGGACCCCGTTGGCCAGCATTGAAAAAGCAACAGTTTGACAATCAGTAAAGGAGTTCTATTCGTGGCTGGTTTGACCTGTACTCCTGGCTGGGATATTCGATCAGGAAAGATACCATGTTCTGCTTCGCCTGCAGGTGATTCCTGTGTGGGGGTCATGGGTTCCATTCTGTCTATCTTCACTGTCGCCGGTTACTGCAAATGGCCGAAAGCTACAACAGCTTTCAAAACCCACCATGTAAGTGCAGGTCATAAGTTTGCTATGGAGGCATGGGCCGAATTCAGATTGAGAAAACAAGACAATGCCCTCCCAGCAAAACGGGGAGAGGAATCATCGAGTGAAATTTCGACAAGAGCTGGGGACCTGTGCGTCAATGCCGGTATACGGAGCAGACCACATGAAAGGAGACAAGCCCAGCCACCCCGCCGCCAACATGATTTTGTTGTTGAGGCCCAAACCAAACGCACACTAGTCACATCCTCCGAGGACCTTCGCAAGCATTGCTTCTATCCGGTTACAGACAGACTTCCGACTGAAATTAAAAGACGGTTCTCAATTGAGTCTGGGGGCGTTCTGACTGGAGTCTCAGCATTGAGCCCCAAACACAAGCTCTTCCCAGACAAGAATTGTCTTTGGCCAATGGCCCAATACTATGGAGTGACTGAAGTGAACCTGACTGCAGAGCTACATCAGGTTTGGCGTCGCCGGAAACAAAACAAAAGCAAGGACTGACAGTATATGACACCTTGGAATTTCCAGCTCTAATGAGATCCTACCGGGGTGTATATATAGATTTACACAAACTAATCTGCATATCACTGACTCTGCCTGTGACATCTGCCTCATCAGAAAGGAGTTTCTCTTGCTTCAGACGCCTCAAAAGCTACCCAAGGAATAGCAGCGGCGATGCTCGGAACAGCAACTTGGCCCTGTTGGCCAGAAACGGCCGGAGGACCAAGGCACTCTACATCCAAAAAATCATTGACGCTTTCGCCACCAATCACAACAATAGACGGATTGTGCTTCTCCGAAAGCATCAATGGTGAGTGCAGTTGAATTTTTTAAAAAAAAATTTGGGCCTCGACTAATGCTGAATATAATTATTATTTTGTGGTGGATACCCCATAGTCCTCATGTTTCCTGCAAATCCTAAAACATTACATTTTCTGCTATTAAGCCGACTGGTTTTGCTTAGACTTCCAGGCGGTGATACTGTTGATTTTTGTTTTAAATTTAGTAGCCGAATTAATTGATGGTCAGAGTAAGGTTTGTCCAACTCTGGTAAAGCCTTGCATCTGCTGTTTGCCTTATTTGACTTTAATAACGGTGTATCTTTTGGCATTGTTTGTCTATGTAATGCGAATAGCAGTGGGCATTGTGGGTTAGTGTTGTGTTTTTCAGTTGAAAAGCACGCATTTGACGCTGATTGCGGGATTGGTGCGTGATTCATGTTGTGCGCTGTGGGTCGGATGCTCAGTTGGTTTGTTTATGCTCCGTGTCGCCCGGGTTCTCTCCGATGATGTTGACACTGTCACAGTTCACTTCTATATTAGATCTATCAATTGCTGTTGCTTGTGAATCAACTGAGGCATTTAAAGTAGGCACGTAGTGCTTGAAACTGACTTTTGAACGCCACGCGTCTGGCCTTGCGAATACATATTACCATCCCTCAGCACCATCACTGAATAATTCAGCCCCACTGTAGCACCAACAAGAAAAAATCTCTGGCGCCGCCAGTGGGGACTGAGTTTAAGTCGGTTAAAATAGAAAAAGGGATATCAGAATTGGCGGAAGTATGCGCTGCATCAAGGTTTGCAATCGTCAATACTTTCGATGTAACAGAGTTAGGAAACCGCGTGTAGTCCCTTCAACACAAAATATGGGATATTACTGGAGAAAATTATCGGAATCAGATTCAGATTCCTGAAACTGGTCTGAGTGCTTCACTGGTAACTCTGGATTCAGTTAAATTTCTGAAGCCCCTTCAAGATGCAACAAATTTGATAATTGACTGCATAGACTTACTATCTAAGGGAACACATAAAGTTGCGATCGGTGCTTCATATATTAGTTGCTGCTTGCCATGATTGGTACAAATTTATTACAACTTGATGCACATCAAGTATCAAATTGGGTATCAGGTGAGCAACTAAAACAAGGAGTGGGGAAAGGTGTCCTTGTGTCACATCAGAAGGCTTACTCTAACCAACAGAGTACTGGTTAACACAGTCAATAGGCAGCAGGAGCTCAGCAGGTCAGGCTGCATCTATGGAAAAGAGTACGGTCGACAGTTGAGGCCTAGATCCTTCAGCGGTCCAGGCCAAGTGGCTACGGCTGGAATGTCGACTGTACTCTTTTTCCATAGATCTGCCTAGTCTGCCGAGTTCCTCCAGCATTGTGTGTGTTGCTTGGATTTACAGTATCTGCATATTTTCTGGTTTGTGATTCGAGTTCTGGGTACTTGTGATCACAGTAAAGGAAGGGTTAATGTCAGCGTGGTATTTCATATTCTCTGACATGGAAATAATTCAAACGACTCTTAGAAAAAGAGCTGATAAAGGGGGAAAATATCATAAGAAGTCTTGGATACTCTCAAATAATCCATGAACACATGCTACTGTGAATTGTACCGAGAAAGCGGTGGATTCATCAAGATGTCATCAAAGGGGGAAATCACTGGACTTGTGCAGAAGAGATCACAAAACAAACTTCTGGATTGTGGTTTCTGCATTTATGAGAGTTGTTCATTGACAATTTGCCTCTAAATAATGAGTTGTTTGTTTACAGTATGTATTGGTGTGATAGACAGAGCAACAGCAACAACGAGGTGTACCAAGGTATGGAAAGAGTGTCCTTTGAGAAGTCACAATATTGCAGTTGGGAGCGTAACTTTAGATTTGGCTTTGGAGGACGAACTTTGCCACTGCCAGCAGGAGACACGATAATGAAGAGAGCTTCCTGATCCGACGCACTGATACAGATCGATATTTGTGGGATGATGTTGTTACTGAGTTGCCACCGATTCCGCATATGACTGCAGACTGGACATGTTGTGGAGCAGGCAAAGGAGATAATCCATCAATGGACTAAAGATACAACATTTATTAAGACATGCTGATAAAGCAAATGAAATATTGAGTGACTGAGACTCATGGAATACATTTTATAATTTGTGATCCAATGTTTAAATATATCCATGGCTGAGTTCGACTGTAGTATATGCTACGATGATATTAATTTTGTGTACCCTGATAACGGTTTAATGTGTATTGTAGCGATGTACTACATACAGAGCTAGAAACAATGACACGTAGCTAGTAAGTCGTTTTGAGACAAGTTTATTCAAAACTTTGCTGCGCTGGCTTTTAATCCCTAGCTCCCGCCCTCTCCGGGTGGAAATGACGTCAGAGGTGTATTACCAAAGTCTCTCCCCGCGCGCGTGCTATTCGTGAGCCGGTTTGCCTGCGCAGAAAATGGGTCGTCCACCTAGTTAGGTCCTTTCAGGCGGGCCATGAGAGCCGACTTGAAGTGACGGTGGAAGCGTTCCACCAGTCCGTTCGACTGTGGGTGGTAGGCAATTGTGTGGTGCAGCTGCATTCCCAACAGGCTGGCCACAGCCGACCACAGGTTGGAGGTGAACTGGGTGTCTCTGTCGGAGGTAATGTGGGCCGGTAACCCAAAGCGTGCTACCCAGGTTGCATTCAGCGCTCGGGCGCAGGAATCGGCAGATGTGTCAGTGAGTGGGACCGCCTCTGGCCACCTCGTGAACCGGTCTACCATAGTTTGGAGGTACCGCGCTCCTCGGGACACTGGTAAGGGGGCCCACGATATCCACATGAATGTGGTCGAACCTCCGGTGGGTGGGTTCGAACTGCTGCGGCGGGGCTTTAGTGTGCCGCTGCACCTTGGCTGTTCGGCACTGCGCGCACGTTCTGGCCCATTCGCTGACCTGCTTGCGAAGTCCGTGCCACGGGAACTTGCTGGAGACCAGCCGGCTGGTTGTCCTAATAGATAAGTGCACCAAACCGTGTATGAAGTCGAAAACTCGCCGCCGCCAGGCTACCGGGATGATAGGGCGAGGTTGGCCGGTAGCCACGTCGCACAAGAGGGTCCTCTCACCTTGGCCTACGAGGAAGTCTTGAGGCTGCAAACTCAAGACTGCGGTCCTGTAGCTGGGCATCTCGTCGTCTGTCTGCTGCGCCTCCGCCAGTGCTGCATAGTCCAACTCCAGGGACAGAGCCTGGATAGCTGATCTGGAGCGTGCGTCCACCACGGCGTTGTCCTTTCGTGAGACATGCAGGATGTCCGTCGTGTACTCGGAGATGTAGGACAGATGTCGCTGCTGGCGAGCCGACCAGGGATCAGACACCTTCCTGAACGCGAATGTTAACAGTTTGCGGTCCGTGAACGGCCTGCCTTCTAAGAAGTACCTGAAATGCCGGATTGCCAGATACAGTGCCAACAGCTCCCGGTCGAAAGCACTGTACTTGAGTTCGAGTGGTCGTAGGTGCTTGCTGAAGAACGCCAAAGGTTGCCAGCTCCCCTCGATGAGTTGCTCCAACACCCCACCGACTGCTGTGTCGGATGCGTCCGCCGTGAGGGCGGTGGGAACGTCCGTTCTGGGGTGCACCAGGGCATCTGTCAAGACTTCCTTGGCTTTAATGAAAGCGGCCGCGGCCTCTCCGTCCCAAGTAATGTCCTTGCCTTTACCCGACATCAGGTGTACAAAGGGCGCATGATACGGGCTGCTGAGGGGAGGAAACGGTGGTAGAAGTTCACCATACCAACGAACTCCTGCGGGCCTTTGACCGTGTTGGGCCGAGCAAGGTGGTGGATCGTGTCTACCTTGGTGGGCAGAGGTGTTGTCCTGTCTTTGGTAATCCTGTGGCCCAGGAAGTCGATGGTGTCGAGACCGAACTGGCATTTGGCTTGGTCGATAGTGAGGCCGGAATCACTCAGGCGGGAATAGAGTTGGCGGAGGTGGGACGGATGCTCCTGACGACTACTGATGGCTATGAGGATGTCGTCCAAACAGATGAACGCAAAGTCCAGTTCCCGTCCCACCACATCCATTAGCCACTGGAACGTCTGTGCGGCATTCTTCAGGCCGAACGGCATTCGGATGAATTTGAGCAGGCTGAACGGGGTGATGAGTGCTGTTTTGCGGATGTCTTCAGGGTGCACCGGGATTTCATGGTATCCCCGGACGAGGTCTACTTTGGAAAAGATTCTTGCCCCGTGCAGGTTTGCTGCAAAGTCCTGTATGTGCGGCACAGGGTAGCGGTCTGGAGTTGTAGCCTCGTTCAGTCTGCGGTAGTCGCCGCAGTCTCCAACCCCCTGCTGCTTTGGGCACCATGTGCAGGGGGGAGGCCCATGGGCTGTCGGACCTCCGTACGATCTCCAATTCCTCCATCCTCTTGAACTCCTCCTTCGCGAGGCGAAGCTTTTCTGGGGAGAGCCTTCATGCGCGGGCGTGGAGGGGTGCTCCCTGGGTCGGAATGTGGTGCTGTACCCCGTGTCTGGGCATGGCTGCCGTGAACTGCGGTGCCAGAATTGATGGAAAGTCCACCAGGATTCTGGTGAAATCATTGTCCGACAGCGTGATGGAGTCCAGGTGTGGGGCCGGCAACTTGGCTTCACCCAGGGATAACGTCCTGGCTTCCTGTTGCGGATGTCGTACCCTATTGGGGGTAAAATGTGGATTTCCGCACAGGTGTCGACCAAGAAGCGGCGTACCAACTGTTTGTCCCAGACGTACAAGAGGCTGTCCTGGTGGCCAGCTGCCATAGCCATTAGCAGCAGCTGGCCCTGGCCCTTGCAGGGCGGGCGACAAAGGCGGGCTTCTGTGCCCCACCGCTGGTGGTAGAAACACCATTGTTCACTGTCCTCCTCACTCCTGCCTCTGTGTTGTGTGCGCCCCCCTGCCGGGCCTAGTCTGGTCTGCTGTTGGGCGCATGGCTTGGTAATCTGACCGATGGACGCCACACTCTCCCTCTTGGCTTTCCACAGCACGTCTGCCCGGGCCGCCACCTTCGGGGGGGTCGCTGAATTCTGCGTCGGCCAGCAGCAGATGTATGTCCTCGGGCAGTCGCTTTAGGAACGCTTGCTCGAACATGAGGCAGGGCCAGCATCTCGTTCATCAACGCTGACGGCAGTCTGTCTCCCAAACCGTCCAGGTGCAGCAGGCGGGCACCCCGCTCACGCCGTGAGAGGCCAAAGGTCCCAATGAGCAGCGCTTTGAATGCTTCATATTTGCCTTCTTCCGGGGGCGACTGTATGAAATCCGCAACCTGGGCGGCCGTCTCCTGGTCAATGGCGCTCACCACGTGGTAGTAACGCGTGGTATCAGAGGATATCTGCCGAATCTGGAACTGGGCATCTGCTTGGTTGCAGCGTCCAGAAAGTCGGCAGTTTTAGCGAAACTGCGTGAACAGACGAAGAGTCGGTCATCTTTGGTCCAAATCCCGTTTGGACCTTCAGGGTCACCAATGTAGCGATGTGCTACACACAGCGCTGAATTAACGACACGCAGTCGGTAAGTCGTTTCGAGACTAGTTTATTCAAACTTCGTGGCGCTGGTTTTTAATCCCTAGCTCCCGCCCTCTCCGGGCAGAAATGACGTCAGAGGTGCATTACCAAAGTCTCTCACCGCGCGTGGGCTATTTGTGAGCCGCTTCGCCTGCACAGAAAGTGGATCGGCACAGTATCACTTTTGAAGGTGAAGGACTGAATTTGTAGAAAAGGAGAGGATGACAGTTTTGCAATACGGAGAAGATGATTCTGTATACAGAGTGTATGAACTCAGTAAGTAAATGGTGTGTTTGTATAACGTAAGTGTTGCACACCTGCTGAGGATTCATGGTAGTCTTATGAATAGTCAAGAATAGAGGAAGATAGAGGTCCTAGGATATATATCTTTGGATCAAGAAGAGGGAGATGTTGGCCCGAAAGAACTACAGTCTACAGATCAGTGAATTCTAATGGATCAAGGGTAGTGGAGGCAGACAGACCTGATGCCTTTGTTCTTGCCAAGATGGAGGAGGTGGAGGCTGTCATTTTATCAAGAAGACTGTTTTTTTTTTATTTTGTGAGTCAGTTGCTTGGCTAGATTGGTGCTTTAAAGTAGATGCAATGATGGCTCCGGTTATCTGCTGAACAGGGGATGATTTCCAAATAAGAAGTTATTTGTGAGCGACTTTTTGGTTGGGTATAGCATGTAGGTTTGTGAATGCTGGTCTGTATGATTGAAGCATGGGTTGATCGAGAACAAAGCACCATAAATTACCGATTGTCGACTGCTGGGAAATGGGCGATAAATAGATGCTAGCCTGGAGCAGAGCCAATAAAAAGGTGTTAATGGTCCGACACATGGACTCCAGCCAAGGAGACTGGAGTGCAATATTTAAATTGGTAAGAAATGAATATAAAAGTGTTAATTCGCATTCTGTTGGTTTTAATAACAGCTGTCAAAGATTTGTATTGAGTGACACGGTTAGCACAACTCTTCTTTATAAAGAAGTCAGTGGATTGTCACTGCCCTGAACAAAGTATAAATGCTCACCCAGCCCTGTGAACAGGCGCGGGATTTTACCCAGCCAACTGCTGAAGTCTTCATGCGTTTGTCACGAACAGCCTCAAGTTATTTCTCATCAGAGGGACATTGGGTATTTGTGTGAAATGTGCTGGACGAACCAGTGAAAGGGAGGTTGTGTGAGGACACCTGCCATCTTTACGTTGTACGTGTCCAATGTGAAATACCACATTACCTATTCTCGAAAATCCGAATCCAGATTGAGCGTAGTCCATCAACCCCGATAAAATACAGGGCCCCAGTCAGAATGTTCTATTCCGAGGAATGCAGTGGCATTCTGGGCAGCGGCAGAGATCTGAAAAGGCTGAGCGTAACATGCTGAACACCGCCGACCCCATCCCTAAGGAGGGGACGCAGCCTTCTGTCGGACTCCTGGGTATTGGCACCAACAGTTACCCCTTCTGACAATAATATCATTCCCCCTACGCCAGGTTACCCATAAAAAGGCAGTTTTCCAATGGGGTCCGGAACAACAGGCGTCCTTCAGGGTTACCAAGTAAGCGGTGGAACAGACTGTCCCTTTTGCCCCGGGACAGAGTGACGTACCCTTCAGGCTGCAGGTTTCGGCTACACCTCGGGTGACTGAGTGGAACCTCTGGCAGGTTTTGAAGGGGCGTCACGTCCACTCAGGGTTTTGGACTAAGAACCTCCCTGAGGCGGCGATCGAATACCTTCCATTTGGGAGGCGAGTTGTTTGGCTCTGCCGCCGACTGGACATCAGAAAGCGGTTGAGTCGCCTGTGCTGTCACCGCGTCTCCCTGTCACACAGAAGGTAAAATCTGACAATTTCATAGGGCCGAGAAAGGTCCGGATGGCTTTAGCCGGCTCCGTGAACAGGTTGTGTATTTGCCGGATAGTCACTGTTGCACTCTGAATGAGCTCTATCCCATCAAATCCCTCGCAGACAGCGGGGGAAGCTGTATGATGATTTGACCCCTGAAAAGAAACAAGTCTGGTTCACAGTCGGCTCCAGCTGTTGTCGGAGAGGCAAGCAGTGGTACCAAATGAAGTGAAACACAGCGGCTCTTCAGCCACGACGGACAAGGTTGTCATGGGAAGTACAGTTGGGTTAATCCAGTCAATTGGCTGAATTGGTGCCCTGAACTCTGCCCCTTCGAGCGGCAACAAGGCATATCAGGGTCTATACCGAATCCTGGTCAGTCGCTAATGGCGTGGTGGTATGGATGCCTCAGTGGCACCGGAAAAATTGGGAGGTGCATGGGTAATCTCGTTGGGGACAACCTTATTGGAAACACATTGGAGGGGTGAATGCCAACGGCGGATTACTGTCTACCATGTAGTTGCCCAAACTTCTCGGAACAGCGAGGAGGCCATTCATAACGCTGCTGTGGATAGAGCAGCGGAGATCAGAGAGGCCACAGTGTGTTCCGAAGAGGACTGCGGTCACCTTGTGACCTGGGCACTCTAGAAGAGTAGGCGCTTGGGGGTGGATGGGAATAGAAAATGGAGAATGGCTCGACGGGTGGCATTAACTTAGGACGAGGCCCGAATGGCAGCTGCGAATTGCTCGACCTGCCAACAAGTTAAACTCAGGGGGGGGGGGGACCGGAGGGTCCCTTCGGGCATGTTTTGAAGGGGTCCGTAAACTGGTCAGATCTAGCAAATCGATTAATTTGAGCCTTTGCTGGGACAAAACAAACAGCGTTATGTGCTGAGTGACAATGTTTGGCACGTATTCCGCGGTCCGTGTCCTGGAGCCAGTGACACTGGAGCGCAATATTTGAATTGGTAGGAAATGAATCTAAAAAGAGACGCTTCAAGTGTGCTGGCGGCGATAACTCTGCAGCATCACGGGTGTGAGATGCCCCAGGCACGGATACGTGGAGATTCGAGACGGGACTACGTGGAACATGTGGCCAGCAGCAGAATCTCCGGTAATATATTTCCTGTTCTTCGTCTGTCAATGGAATGTCAGGAACATTTAGTTGTGTGTACACAGGTATTGGTTGTGTAAATTCACCTGTTCTTCTGTTGAGACAATAAGTGTATTGGTCGGTAAATATAGATCTCTCTTATCATTATTACAAGGGGTGATCCTTCTAACACATACTTGCATTGTGGCATTGTTGTCACAGGATGCAACGTGTTCCCCTACACAAACTTCTGTTGCCTGCCCTGACTCATTACCTGATACCGGATCCAGTATCGCACGCTCTGTCCTTGGGACTTCTACATACTGGTGAAAGTAACTTTCTTGAACACATTTGACAAACTCTATCCCATCTGGTCTTTTTACAGTATTGGATACCCAGTCAATATGTGGAAATTTAAAATCACCTACACTAACAATCTCATGTTTCTTGCAACGGTCTGCAATCTCTTTACAAATTTGTTTCTCTGAATCTCTAGGACTGTTGGGTGGTCTTTCATATAGCCCCATTGTGTTACCCTTAAGGCATTTGTTTTAGCTTTATTACATTTTCGCTTTAGTAATTCGTTTGTAATTATTTTCTAGTTAAAGTTAAGGTTGTTAAAAGTAAGTTCGTTGTCTGTGATGTATCGCGGCATGCGATGACGTCACAGCGGGTTTCGCCGCGTCTTGTGGGAAAATACCGGTTTGGAGAAACGGGAAGGAGGGGCCTTGTGTGTGCAGGATCAGCGCGAGAAAAGTTTTCATTTTACGGACTAGGAAACATCATAGAAGCAACTCCTTTTCACCATACGTTAATGTGGAAAAGCGAACAGTAAACGGTTAATTTTACTGCGATCATGCCTCATTGATGACGGTTGAAACTTGTTGTTTAGTTCAGAGTTCTTACACCTGGATGAGAACATTATACCCATTAATGTGGTTATATTTTTCTTATGTCTCAGTTCCACCCATTACTCCTCACAAGTTGCCTTCACCAGACTGTCCTGACGGTACATTGCTGTGACATTTTCCCTGACAAGTAACGCCACCCCTCCTCCTTTAATCCCTCCCGCTCTGTCTCGTGGAAAACAACGGAACCCCGAATCACTGAGTTGCCAGTTCCGCCCCGCCTGCAATCAAGTCTCACTAATGGCTACAATATCATCAGTCCAGGTGTTGATCCCTGTCCTGAGCGTATCAGCCTTTCCTATGACATTTCTTGCACTGAAACACACGCATGCGGGACACTAGTCACACAACACTCAACCATTTGATTCCTGACTATCTGTTCCGGCACTCTGGTTCCTACCCCCTGCAACTCTAGTTTAAAGCCCACCATGCAGCAATAACTTCCACTTCCTGTTCAGATGCAATCGTCCCTTCTGTGCAGATCCCACCTTCCATGTCCTCCCACGTACACGAAATCCTGAGCCATGCGTCAAACGATATAATCTTCCTAGTTCTGACCTGACTGGCACGTGGCATCAGTAGCTATACTGAGATCACAAACCTGGAACTCCTGCCCTTTAACTTAGCACCTAACTCCCTGAACTCCCTATGCAGGACCTCGTCGCTCGTCCTACCCATGAGATGGGTACCTACATGGACCACGTTCATCTTCTTACTTAATAATGCCGAGGACTCAGTCGGAGGTGACCCAGACCTTGAACCTGGGTGACAAAATATTATCCGGGAATCACGTTCGTCCCCCTAACTAACGATCCCCCTATCATCGCTATGATAGGGCCTCTTCTTTCTCTCCTTCCCTTCTCAGTCACAACGCTAAACCACTGTGACGTTACTCTGTTACATAAACCCCCACCCGGCAGTGAAGGGTCTCTCTCTCTCTCTCTCTCTCTCTCTCTCTCTCTCTCTCTCTCTCTCTCTCTCTCTCTCTCTCTCTCTCTCTCTCTCTCTCTCTCTCTCTCTCTCTCTCTCTCTCTCTCTCTCTCCCTCTCCCTCTCCCTCTCCCTCTCCCTCTCCCTCTCCCTCTCCCTCTCCCTCTCCCTCTCCCTCTCCCTCTCCCTCTCCCTCTCCCTCTCCCTCTCCCTCTCCCTCTCCCTCTCCCTCTCCCTCTCCCTCTCCCTCTCCCTCTCCCTCTCCCTCTCCCTCTCCCTCTCCCTCCCTCTCCCTCTCCCTCTCCCTCTCCCTCCTCCCTCTCCCTCTCCCTCTCCCTCTCCCTCTCCCTCTCCCTCTCCCTCTCCCTCTCCTCTCCCTCTCCCTCTCCCTCTCCCTCTCTCTCTCCCTCTCTCTCTCTCTCTCCCCTCTCTCTCTCTCTCTCTCCCTCTCTCTCCCTCCCTCTCTCTCTCTCCCTCTCCCTCTCCCTCTCCCTCTCTCTCTCATAGCTGCCTCAGGACGACCCGGAAGATACGCATTCAGCTATACTGCCGGGTATCTCTGCTTCCTAACTGACCAGATTTAAGGAAGGGAAGGGAGGGAGAAACAAGCCAGAGATTTCCTTTTCTTTGATTTCACTAACTGAAGCTTCGAAGAGCTAAAGCCTCAAGATCACCAGACTGGCGATGGCCACTGTGGTTGCCCCTGCCTTCCTTTATTTTGCTCTTGCTAATCAATCTCAGATGCGGATTGGTCGCTGGTCAGACTTCAAATACACTACCACAATCCTTTTTCTACTCGTGCAGCGGACTTGAGAAACCTGTCCTCTCAGACTTCCGACATCCAGCTTGGTCGCTGGTCAGTGTTCTCAGGAATATCGTGGTGAGTTCGCAGTTTATATCTCTGGTACATGGTGTGGCATCCGGCTGGTGGCGTACTGGCATCAGCGCCGGACATCGGGGCGAGATCCGAATCCGACCTGCTCTTCATCCGTGCCTGGGTTGACTTGACTGTCGACTTGACCTTGCAACTCGACCTCGTTAAAAGAAAACCTGGGCCGCGATGGGCTCCGGCAGATTTCAGATGCCTAAGCCTGTCAGAGCGAAAAGATCAGTGCAAAAAGCTTGTCATGACAGCGCCTGATGCTCCTCTGCCCCGTTGCTATGGCTTCCACATTCTTCCTGTAATGAGGCGACCAGGAGTTACGGAAACGGACACACACACACACACGCACACACACACACGCACACGCGCGCGCTCAGAGATTGTGGTTACGCACACGCGTGCATGCACGCTTGTGGTTAATACATAAATAGCGCTAATTATTGTTCTTGTTTCAAAATGCGCTCGTTGGTATTATGTTACATTTTAGCCTAGGTTATACAATATTTGTTTAACATCGAATTATAGAAATAAAAACCTGCAGTACAATGCAGGCCCTTCCGCCCGCAAAGCTGTGCCAAACACATCCCTACCTTAGAAATTACTAGGCTTACCTATAGCCCTTCTACTTTACTAAGCTCATGGACATATCTAAAAGCCTCTTAAAAGACCCTATCGTATCCGCCTCCACCACCGTTGCCAGCAGACCATTCCATGCACTCACCACTCTCTGAGTAAAACACTTACCGCTGACATCTCCATTGTACCTACTCCCCAGCACCTTAAACCTGTGTCCTCTTGTGGCAAAACTTGTGTCCTTCTGGGAAAAAGCCTCGGACTATTCACACGATCAATGCCTCTCATCATCATGTACACCTCTATCAGTCACCTCTCATCCTCCTTCACTCCAAGGAGAAAAAGCCGAGTTCATTCAACCTATTCTCATAAGGCATGCTCCCTAATCCAGGCAACATCCTTGTAAATCTCCTCTGCACCCTTTCTATGGCTTCCACATTCTTCCTGTAATGAGGCGACCGGAAGTGAGCCCAGTACTCCAAGTGGGGTCTGATCAGGGTTCTATGTCGCTGCAACGTCACCTCTGGGCTCCTAAATTCAATTCCACGATTGATGACACCATACGTCTTCTTAACCACAGAGTCAACCTTTGCAGCTGCTTTGACTGTCCTATGGACTCGGACCCCAAGATACCACTGATCCTCCACACTGCAAAGAGACTTACCATTAATACTATATTCTGCATCATATTTTACCTACCAAAATGAACCACTTCAGACTTATCTGGGTTGAACTCGATCTTCCACTTCTCAGCCCAGTTTTACATCCTATCCAATGTACCGTTGTAACCTCTGACAGTCCTCCACACTATCCACAGCACCTCCAACCTTAGTGTCATCAGCAAACTTAGTAACCCATCCCTCCACTTCCTCATCCAGATTATTGACAAAAATCACAGAGTAAGTGTTTGAGAACAGATCCTGAGGCACTCCACTGGTGAGCAACTTCTATGCAGAATATGACCCGTCTACAACCACTCTTTGCCTTCTGTGGGCAAGCCACTTCTGGATCCACAAAGTAATTTCCCCGTGGATCCCATGCCTCCTTACTTTGTCAATAAGCCTTGCATAGGCTACCAAATGAAATGGCTTGATGAAATCCATCTACTGCTCTTCCTTTATCAATGTGTTTAGTCACATCCTCAAAAAATTAAATCAGGCTCCTAAGGCACGACCTGCCCTTTACAAAGCCATGCTGTCTACTCCTACTCAGATTATTCCTCTCCAAATGTTCATAAATCCTGCCTCTCCGGATCTTCTCCATCAACTTAGCAACCACTGAGTTAAGACTCAATGGTCTATAATTATCTGGGCTATCTCTACTCACTTTTTTGAATAAAGGAAGAAAATCTGTAACCCTCCAATCCTCGGGAATCTCTCCCGTCCCCATTGATGATGCAAAGATCATCGCCAAATGTTCAGCAATCTCCTCCCTTGCCTCCCACAGTAGCCTGTGGTACATTTCGTCAGGTCCCAGTGACTGATCCAACTTGATGCTTTCCAAAAGCTCCAGCACATCCTCTTTCTTAAAATCGACGTTCTCAAGCTTTTCTTTCTGCTGCAAGTCATAACTACTATGACTAAGATCCTTTTCCATAGTGAATACTGAAGTAAAGTATTCATTAAGTACCCCGCTATTTCCTCCGGTTCCATACATACTTTCCCACTGTCACATTTGATAGGTCCCATTTTTTCACGTCTTGTCCTCTTGCTCTTCACATACTTTCAGAATGCCTTGGGGTTTTCCTTAATTCTGCCCGCCAATACCTTCTTATGGCCCCTTCTGGCTCTCCTAATTTCCTTCTTAAGCTCCTTCCGAGTAGCCTTATACTCTTCTATATCTCTAACATTATCTAACTCTCTGAACCTTTTGTCAAGAAGAAAAGAAAAGCTTACTAGACTTATTACAGCCTTTGATCACCAAGGTTCCTGTACCCTACCATAACTTCCCTGTCGCATTGGAACGTACATATACAGAGCTCTACAGAAATATCCCCAGAATATTTGACACATTTCTTCTGTACATTTCCCTGAGCACATCTGTTTCCAATTTAAGTCGCCAATTTCCTGCCTGATAACTCATAATTCTCCTTACTCCAGTTAAACACTTTTCTAACTTGTATGTTCCTATCTCTCTCCAAGACTATTGCAAAGGAAATAGAATTATGATCACTATCTCCAAAATGCCCTCACACTGAGTGATCTGCCACCTGACCAGGTTTATTTTCCAATACCAAATCAAGTACAGACTCTCCTCTTATATACATACTCTGTCAAGAAACCTTCCTGAACACACCTAACAAACTCTACCCCATCTAAAACCCTCGCTCTAGGGAGATGCCAATCGATATTTCAACAACATCACAACATCTCTGTTATTATTTCACTTTTTCAGGATGTTTCCCTATTTGCTCCTCGATATCCCTTTCACTATTGGGCGGCCTATTATAAACAGCCAGGAAAGTTATTGACTCCTTCCTGTTCCTAAACTCCACCCACAGAGACTCCGTAGACAATCCTTCCATGGCATCCACTTTTTCTGCAGCTGTGACACTATCTCCGATCGACAGTGCCTCCCTCCCTGTCCTTTCTGAAACATCTAAAACCCGGCACTTGAAGTAACCAATCCCGTCCCTGAGCCATCCAAGTCTCTGTAGTGGCCACTACATCATATCTCCAAGTCCTGATCCACGCTCTAAGCTCATCCACTTTGTTCACAACACTGTTGCTTTAAAGTAGAATCTTCTTAAGCCTTCGGTCTGAGCTTGTCCCTTCTCTATCACCTGCCTATCCTCCCTCTCACACTGTCTACAAACTTTCTCTATTTGTGAGCTAACCTCCTCTTCCCCAGTCTGTTCAGTTGTGTTCCCACCACCAACAATTCTAGTTTAAACTCTCTGCAGTAGCCTTAGCTAACCTCCCCTCCAGGATATTGAACCCCCTGGGATTCAAGTGCAACGCGTCCTTTTTGTACAGATCACACCTGTCCCAAAAGAGGTCCCAATGATCCAGAAATCTGAATCCCTGCCCCCTGTGTCACAATGTGGGGGCAAGGGTGCTGGGGGAGGACCCAAATGCAGGACACAAAACACAGTTTTGTGGGGTTAGCTAAATAGAGTTTATTACTAGTTACAAGAAGAGCCGTGACACAAGGATAGAACAGAGAGCAAAGTGGAAACGGGAATAGGCATAATGGACAGGACTCAGGCCCTGGACTAGGCCGAGACTCGGGGTCTGGACTAGGACTTGGAGCTTGCGGATTGGAGCCAGTATTCAGAGCTCGAGGATCGGAGCCCGGACTCGGAACACGAATCTTGGTGCCTGGACTCGATACCTCAACCTCAGAGCTAGGACTTGATACTTGAACACCAACGCCAGGACTTGATATTGGAACCTCGGGGCCAGGACTTGATACTTGAATCTCAGACCTTGGATTTGATACTCAAACACAGGACATAGAACACTGAGCGGGGACTCCTCCTTAGACACAGGACGGAAGCGGGACTCTTCTTATTCATGAGACGGGCTCAGACACAGAACGCTCCATAACGCTCTCGCCCCGAACTGCTGAAGCCAGAGACTTATAAACTGCCGGTTCGGTTGAGAGTAAATCGCCTTTAATCTCCCAGCCCGGGGGATACGGGAAAACAGGGAATTAAAGGGAAACAAGGAGTCAACGGTCTGGATCGTAACACAAACAAGGTAAATTTAAAGGGAACACAATCCAGGCCATGACAGTACTCCCCCCTCCACCAGTGGGACCATCTAGGTGACCAACATGTTTGCCCGTATTATCAATGACCCGGGTAGGTGCAGAGGGTTTTGGTCTGCGGGCAAAGCAGAACAATAACACCTTGACCTATATAACTGACGTTGCATTTACCCCATTCCTCCTAAACTGATAGCTGGGACTTAGAGTCACCTTCTTGAATTTCTAAGTTGCACTCTGTGTGGGGTTCTGGCTAAGGAGAGTTTGAAAAAAAAAGTGTGTGTGTCTGCTGGGTCCATGTTTGCCGAGAGCGTTCTGACACCCGAGCATGACATTCGACGAACGCAACTGCAGAACACGGGCGTGGAGGCAGAATCGGGAGGCGTTATCAACGTAGCGAGTGTGGAGTCGGTATCCAAGAGCGATGCTTGACCTAGAAATGGTAATCCTAAGAACCTTGAAACGGGGTTACTCACACCGGAGTTGACCAACGAACTGGCAGTTCCTTGTTGTGGTCACAGGGTTTTTATACTGCATTTGCTGATGGAAAGCAGGTGTTTGCAGTTAGTGGAACCAGGGAATGTGTGGAACTAAACGAGGTGATTGAGGCCCAATTCCTGAGGTAAATAGCCAGGCGGGCGATTGCCAGAAGGGAACATGACACCCTGCTCCAATCCCTGAACCACGCATTTATCCTCCACCTCATCCTATTCCTATTCTCACTGTCGCGTTGAACAGGCAGTAATCCCAAGATTACTAACTTTGTGGTCTTGTTTCTCAACTTCTTTCCTAACTCCCTGTAGTCTTTTTTTCAGGACCTCCTCCCTTTTCCTAAGTATGTCATTGGTACCAATATATACCACCACCACTGGCTGCTCTCCCTCCCACCGCAGGATATCTTGGACACAATTAGAAACATCCCAGACCCTGGCACGTGGGAGGAAAACTACCACACAAAATGCTGGTTGTTTGAATTTCCAGCATCTGCAGATTTCCGCGAGGCAAACTGCCATCCGAATTTCTTTCCCGCGTCCACAGAATCGCCTGTCTGATGCCCTAACTGTAGAGTCCCCTATCACTATTTCCTTCCTCTTCCCTTCCCTACCCTTCTGAGCCTCAGGGCCAGACTCTGTGCCACAGACACGGACACTGCCGCTTCCCCCAATTAGGCTCTCACAACACCCCCCCCCCACCCGCCAACAGTACTCAAACAAGAGTACTTCTTGTCAAGGGGTACAGCCAGTGGGGTACTCTCTAGTACCTGACTCTTTCCCTTCCCAGTCCTGACTGTGCCCCACTTGTCTGTCTCCCGTGGCCCCGGTGTGACCACCTGCCTGTAACTCCTCTCTATCACCTCCTTACTCTCCCTGACCAGGCGAAGGTCATTGATCTGCATCTCCAGTTCCCTAACTCTGTCCCTCGGGAGCTGCAGCTCGACACATCTTGTAAAGATATGGATGGCCTTCCGGGAGGCTGGGATTCTCCAGGACCAACCGCATCTGACACCGAGCACAGAAAACTGGCCTCACACACATACTTTCTACCTTGTCTCGCCCCTTACCGCCTAATCCCGTTGAGCCAACGCCCTCTCGCTCTGCTGCCCACTGGATACGGCTGCCTTCTTTTTAAACCTTTCGCGCTCTACTGGCTGACGTCACGCGCCTGCGCAGTCTCGCCTTACGTAGTAAAAATCTCCCTTCGCTCCGAAAAAAATCAGCAGTTCACTCGCAGCCTTCTTGCTCCGAATTCCGGTTTGCGGGTCACCTTGAGGTGTAACCGAGGTGTAACCGAGGTGTGTAATAATCACCCCGCAGTCTGTATGCGACTCCCCGGGTCTTAGCGCCCGGTCTAATTTTGTGCCCTTTGCAATAACATCGGCAGCTGAGCTAAACGAGCTTCTCTCTCTCTGTCACCACGGACTGAATGCTCGCCGCAAAATAATCTGCGTAACCCCAAACAATAAACTAATGTAGTGCAACGATATAATGCAATATAAATGTTATTTTCTCTTTCTATGAAACTGTAGGGGGTGCTGTATTTAACAGTGCAACGAAATGTCCATAAAATACAATATTGAACAAATCGGTTGAGAATCTTTTCAGTTTCTCCTAAATCAAATCGGATTTCAAAGTTGAAAATGTGTCTTCTAGTGTCCGTTTATCAAGATAATGAGCACAATTTGGAGCGCCCTCTTTAAAAAAAAGGCGAGTAGTTTTACTCCCAGAGATTTGAGGACAGGTGTATTTTACGAAGAAGGGTTACTGCAATCAAAGGAATTTCTAGCTATATAAACGCACTGCAGGAAACCCAAATATTGCTTGGACATAACTGAAAGAAATCCCAAATCATTCTGGGATTCGAATAATTGACTAAATTTAACAAAAGCAGACTTCAATTATAAACGACCAGGATGAGGAAGTGGAGGGATGGGTTAGTAAGTTTGCTGATGCCACCAAGGTTGGGGGTGTTGTAGATAGTGTGTAGGGCTGTTAAAGGTGACAGTGGGACATCGATAGGATGCTAAACAGGGCTGAGAAGTGGCACATGGAGTTCAACCCAGTTACATGTGAAGTGGTTCATTTTGGTAGCACAAATATGATGGCTGAATATAATATTGATGGTAAGACTCTTGGCAGTGTGGAGGATCAGAGGGATCTTGGGTTCCGAGTCCTTAGGATGCTCAAGGCATCTGCACAGGTTGACTCTGTGGTTAAGAAAGTGTATGGTGTATTGGCCTTCATCAATCGTGGAATTGAATTTAGGAGCCGAGAGGTAATGTTACAGCTATATAGGACCCTCGTCAGACCCCACTTGGAGTACTGTGCTCAGTTCTGGTCGCCTCACTGCAGGAAGAATGTGGAAGCCATAGAAAGGGTGCAGAGGAGATTTGCAAGGATGTTGCCTGGATGAGCGAGCATGCCTTATGAGAATAGGTCGAGTGAACTCAGCCTTTTCTCCTTGGAGCAACGAGGATGAGAGGTGACCCGATAGAGCTGTATAAGATGATGAGAGGCATTGATCGTGTGAATAGTCAGAGGCTTTTTTCCGGGCTGAAGTGTTTGCCACAAGAGGAAACAGGTTTAAGGTGCTGAGAGGTAGGTACAGAGGAGTTGTCAGGGGTAAATTCTTTACTCAGAGAGTGGTGAGTGCGTGGAATCGGCTGCCGGCAACGGCGGCGGTGGCGAATACGATAGGGTCTTCGACGAGGCTTTTAAATAGGTACATAAGCTTAGTAAAGTAGAGGGCTATAGTTAAGCCTAGTAATTTCTAAGGTAGTGATGTGTCTGGCACAGCTTTGTGGGCAGAAGGGCCTGTATTGCGCTGTAGGTTTTCTATGCTTCTATGTTAAGCTATGTTAAGCTTCTATTGTATAAGCTAAACTAAAAATGTAACAATAAATGAAGTTGAACATCCCACCGTAATCCCAATGAATGCTGTTTGAAACAAGAAGAATAAATAGCGCTATTTATTTATTAATCACAACACCAGAGCGCATGCACACGTGTGTGTCCGTGTCCGTAACTGCTGGTGGAATCGTCTGGGCGTCGTCATGACAAGCTGTTTGCACGTATGGCGATCTGAAACCTGGCGGAGCCCATCCAGGTTATTTTGGAAGGTTGATTGAGAGCGTGCAAGGGAGCTGTCCGGATTCGAACTCCTGACCTCTCGCCCCAAAGTCCAGCCAGATACTTCACAAAAAGCACATAAACTGCAAACTCACCACGATGTTCCCGAGCACACTGACCAGCGACCAATCCGTATCTGTGATTGATAGCAAGAGCAGATTAAAGGAAGGCCGGGGCAACCACAGTGGCCATCGCCAGTCTGGTGATCTTGAGGCTTTAACTCTTCGAAGCTTCAGTTAGTGAAATCAAAGGAAAGAAAATCTCTGGCTTGTTTTCTCCCTCCCTTCCCCTCCTTAAATCTGCTCAGTTAGGAAGAAGAGAAACCAGGCAGGATAGTTGAATGCGTTTCTTTCAGGTCGTCCTGAGGCAGCGAGAATTCCAGTGTTCGTGATGTTACGAATGTGCCACAACTCTGAGGAGCCGAAGGGTACAAAGTAGCCCCTCCTTTTTGAGAATCGCTAGATCGCTATTAATTCGTGTCTGGGACCCAGGAAATGAGACAAAATCCTCAAGGTTTTGGAATGTGTCCTCGGCCTCCACAAGACAAAGCCACGGATAACGGCCATTGTCTCTTGGAGACGGAATTGTGTATTGAGTACTGTACTATTCATTGAAAACCCTCAGGGGACAACCAGCGTGGGCTGGTTGAGGGATTGCATCAACCGAACCTGATTGACATCTGACACCCCGTGAGTAAGGATAAAAGAGGGTCTGGGGAACAACCCCTTTAGACGCACCAGGAGAAAGGTATGAGACCGGTGGGGACTCGTGTGTGTGTCCATCCTTGCCCGGATGACGAGTCTTCCACGGAACGGCCTCGCTAAAGGACGGATCAAGATCGGATAAAGGAAAGCCGGCAAGTTTCTAAAATCTCTCTCTCTCCAACCAAAGGCTGCAGCCTGAATGAACTGAGTGACTTTTATATTTCCATCGGACAATACATTTATCCCCTATACAACGATAGAGCTTATTTCTTATTGATTATTATTATACCCCCACTTTTAGATTTAGTATTGACGACGTGTATTATCTGTATGTTTGTATTGATATTATTTTTATGTATTTTTACTAATAAATACTGTTAAAAATAGTACCATCAGACTTCAACGGACCTCTCTACCTTTGCTGGTAAGTGACCCAGTTACGGGGTTCGTAACAGTGACGACAACTGTGACAAGTGCATTAGGTCAGGAAGATTAAAGGGATTAAGGAGACAGGGGAGGGGGCGAGGAGAGAGAGAGAGAGAGAGAGAGAGAGAGAGAGAGAGAGAGAGAGAGAGAGAGAGAGAGAGAGAATGAGAGAGAGAGAATGAATGAGAGAGAGAGAGAGAGAGAGAGAATGAATGAGAGAGAGAGAGAATGAGAGAGAGAGAGAGAGAGAGAGAGAGAGAGAGAGAGAGAGAGAGAATGAATGAGAGAGAGAGAATGAGAGAGAGAGAGAGAGAGAGAGAGAGAGAGAGAGAGAGAGAGAGAGAGAGAGAATGAATGAGAGAGAGAGAATGAGAGAGAGAGAGAGAGAGAGAGAGAGAGAGAGAGAACCCCTCAGTGCTGGGTGGGAGTTGATCTAACAGTGTAACGTCACAGTGGTATAGCGCTGTGGCCGGGAGGGAAGGAGAGAAAGAAGAGGCTCGATATGATCATAGCGAGGAGGATCGTTAGTTAAGGGGACGGACAGGAGGTTCAGTCGGTGTAAACGTGATTCCCGGATGATATTTTGCCACCCGGGGGCCAAGGTCTGCGACATCTCCGACGGAGTCCTCGGCATTCTTAAGTAAGAAGATGAACTTGGTCCATGTAGGTACCCATGTCATGGGTAGGACGAGCGACGAGGTTCTGCATAGGGAGTTCAGGGAGTTAGGTGCTAAGTTAAAGGGCTGGAAATCCAGGGTTGTGATCTCAGTATTGATACTGATGCCATGTGCTAGTCAGGTCAGAACTAGGAAGATTATATCGTTTGATACATGTCTCAGGAGTGTGTGCAGGAGGGAGGACATGGAAGGTGGGATCTGCACAGAAGGGACGGTCGCACCTGAACAGGAGGGGAACTAGCGGGAAGGTGCGTCAATGCTGCACGGTGGGCTTTAAACTAGAGGTACAGGTGGGTGGGAACCAGAGCGCCAGAACAGATAGTGGGGAGGTTGTGGAGGCAGATGTTAGTAAAACCACAGACAAAGTCAGGAATCAACAGGTTGAGCATGGGGTGACTAGTGTCCCGCGTGCGTGTGTTTCAGTGCACGAAGTATCATAGGAAAGGCAGATACGTTCAGGGCAGGGATCAACACCTGGACTGATGATATTGTAGCCATTAGTGCGACTTGATTGCAGACTGGGCAGGAGTGGCAGCTTAGTGATCCGGGGTTCCGCTATTTTCGACATGACAGAACGGGAGGGATTAAAGGAGGGATGGCATTACTTGTCAGGGAAAATGTCCACAGCAATGTACCGTCAGGACAGACTGGAGAAGGCGACTTGTGAGGTGTCATGGGTGGAACTGAGACATAAGAAAAATATGCCTACATTAATGAGGCTATATTACAGACCACCGAACAGTCCTAGGGATTGAGAGGAACAAATTTGTAAAGAGGTCGCAGAATGTTGTAAGAAACATGAGATTGTTAGAGTAGATGAATTAAAATTTCCACATATTGACTGGGAATCCCATACTGTAAAACGATAGGAATAGGGTTTGCTAAATATGTTCAAGAAAGTTATTTTCATCAGTATGTAGAAGTCCCAAAGAGAGAGCGTGCGATGCTGGATCTAGTATCAGGGAATGAGTCAGGAAAGGCAACAGAAGTTTGTGTACGGGAACACTTTGCATCCTGTGACCGAAATGCCACAAAGCAACTTTCTGTTAACAGGATCACCCCTTGTAATAATGATCGGAGAGATCTATATTTACCGACCAATACATTTATTATTTCAACAGAAGAACGGATGAATTTACACAACCAATACCTGTGTGCACACAACTAAATGTTTCTGAAATTCCATTAACAGACCAAGAACAGAAAATATGTTACCGGAAATTCTGCTGCTGGCCACATGTTCCACGTAGTCCCGTCTCGAATCTCCACGTATCCGTGCTTGGGGCATCTCACACCCGCGATGCTGCAGAGTTATCGCCGCAGTGACAATCTACTGACTTCTTTATAAAGAAGAGTTGTGCTAACCGTGTCACCCAATACAAATCTTTGACAGCTGTTATTTAAACCAACAGAACTCGAATTAAAATTTTTAGTTTCCTTTCCTACCAATTCAAATATTGCACTCCAGTGTCATTGGCTGGAGTGCATGTGCCGGACCATTAACACCTTTTTATTGGCTCTGCTCCAGGCTGGCATCTATTTATCGCCCATTTCCCAGCAGCCGACAATCGGTAATTTATGATGCTTTGCTCTCGATCAACCCACGCTTCAATCACACAAACCAGCATTCACAAACCTACATGCCATACCCAACCAAAAAGCCTCTCACAAATAACTTCTGATTTGGAAATCATCCCCTGTTCAACAGATAACCTGAGGCATCATGGCATCTACTTTTAAACACCGATCTAGCCAAGCGACTGACTCACAAATTGGAAAACACAGTCTTCTTCATAAAATGGCAGCCTCCATCTCTTACATCTTGGCAAGAGCAAAGGCAATAGGTCTGTCTGCCTCCACTGCCCTTGATCCATTAGAATTCACTGATCTGTAGACTGTAGTTCTTTCGGGCCAACATCTCCCTCTCCTTGATCCAAAGATATTTATCCTAGGACCTCTATCCTCCTCTATTCTTGACTATTCATAAGACTACCATGAATCACCAGCAGGTCAGCAACACTTAAGTTATACAAATACACCATTTACTTACTGAGTTCATACACTCCATAAATAGAATCATCTTCTCTGAACTACAAAACTATCATCCTCTCCTTTTGTACAAATTCATCCCTTCACCTTCTAAGGTGTTACACATTAAACCATTATCAGGGTATATAAAATTAATATAACTGTAGCATATACTACTCTCCTCAGCCATGGATGTATTTCAACATTTGATCACAAATTCTAAAAATTATCCCATGTCTCAGTCACTTAATATTTCATTTGCTTTATCAGCATGTCTTATTAAATGTAGTGTCTTTAGTTCATTGATGGATTATCTTCTTTGCCTCTGCCACAACATGTCCAGTCTGCAGTCAAACGAGGAATCGGTGGCAACTCTGTAACAACATCATCCCACAAATATCGATCTGTATCAGTGCGTCGGATCATGAAGCTCTCTTCATTATCGTGTCTCCTGCTGGCAGTGGCAAAGTTCGTCCTCCAAAGCCAAATCTAAAGTTACGCTCCCAACTGGAATATTGTGACTTCTCAAAGGACACTCTTTCCATACCTTGATACACCTCGTTGTTGCTGTTGCTCTGTCTATCACACCAATACATACTGTAAACAAACAACTCATTATTTAGAGGCAGAATAGACAATGAACAACTCTCATAAATGCAGAAACCACAATCCAGAAGTTTGTTTTGTAATCTCTTCTAGACAATTCCAGTGATTTCTCCCTTTGATAACATCTTGATGAATCCACTGCTTTCACGGTACCATTCACAACGGCATGTGTTCGTGGGTTATTTGAGAATATCCAAGACTTCTTATAATATTTCCCCCCATTATCAGCTCTTTTCTAAGAGTAGTTTAAATTATTTCCATGTCAGGGAATATGGAATACCACACCGACATAAACCCTTCCTTTACTGTAATCACAAGTACCCAGAACTCTAATCACATATCAGAAAATCTGCATATACTGTAAATCCAAGCAACACACACAATGCTGGAGGAACTCAGTAGGCTAGGCAGATCTATGGAAAAGAGTACAGTCGACATTTCAGCCCTAGCCCCTTGGCCTGGACCGCTGAAGGGTCTAGGCCTGAACTGTCGACCGTACTCTTTTCCATAGATGCAACCTGACCCGCTGAGCTCCTGCTGCCTATTGACTGTATTACCCAGTACTCTGTTGGTTAGAGTAAACCTTCTGATGTGACACAAGGACACCTTTCCCCACTCCTTGTTTTAGTTGCTCACCTGATACCCAAGTTGATACAAGATGTGCATCAAGTTGTAATAAACTTGTACCAATCATGGCAAGCAACAACTAATAAATGAAGCACCGATCGCAGCTTTATGTATTCCATTACGTTCTAAGTCTATGCAGTCAATTATCAAATTTGTTGCATCTTGAAGGGGCTTCAGAAATTTAACTGAATCCAGAGTTACCTGTGATACTATCAGACCAATTTCATGAATCTGAATCTAATCCGATAATTTTCTCCATTAATATCCCATATTTTGTGTTGAAGGGACTACATGCGGTTTCCTAACTCTGTTATACCTGAAGTATTGACGATTGCAAACCTTGATGCAGCGCATACTTCCGCCAATTCCGATATCCCTTTTTCCATGTTAACCGACTTAAACTCAGTCCCCACTGGCGGCGCCAGAGATTTTTTCTTGTTGGTGCTACAGTGGGGCTGAGTTATTCAGTGATGGTGCTGAGGGATGGTAATATGTATTCGCAAGGCCAGACGCGTGGCGTTCAAAAGTCAGTTTCAAGAATTATGTACCTACTACAAATCCCTCAATTTATTCACAAGCAACAGAAATTATTAGATCTAATATAGAAGTGAACTGTGACAGTGTCAACATCATCGGAGAGAACCCGGGCGACACAGAGCATAAACAAACCAACAGAGCATCCGACCCACATCGCACAACATGAATCACGCACCAATCCCGCAATCAGCGTCAAATGCGCGCTTTTCAACTGAAAAACACAACACTAACCCACAATGCCCACTGCTATTCGCATTACATAGACAGACAATGCCAAAAGATACACCGTTATTAAAGTTATTAAGGCAAACAGCAGATTCAAGAGTTTACCAGCAGTTGGACAAGTCGTATTTTGACCTCAATTAATCCGGCTACTGAATTTTAAATAAAAATCAACAGTATCACCGCTTGGAAGTCAAAGCAAAACCAATAGGCTTAATAGCAATAAATGTAATATTTTAGGATTTGCAGGAAACATAAGGACTATGGGGTATCTACCTCAAAATAATTATTATAATTAGCATTAGTCTAGGCCCAATTTTCTAAAAATCAACTGCACTCACCATTGATGCTTTCGGAGAAGCACAATCCGTCTGTTGTTGTGATTGGTGGCGAAAGCATCAATGATTTCCTGGATGTAGAGTGCCTTGGTCCTCCGGCCGTTTCTGGCCAACAGGTTCAAGTTGTTGTTCCGAGCATCGCCGCTGCTATTCCTTAGGTAGTTTTTGAGGCGTTTGAGGCAAGAGAAACTCCGTTCGCATGAGGCAGATGTCACAGGCGGAGTCAGTGATATGAAGATTAGTTTCTAAAAATCTATATATACATCCCGATAGGATCTCATTAGATCTGGAAATTACACTGTTTCATTCACTGTCCGTCCTTGTTTTTGTTTTGTTTCCGGCGACGCCGAACCTTGATGTAGCTCTGCAGTCAGGTTCACTTCAGTCACTCCATAGTATTGGGCCATTGGCCAAAGAAAATTCTTGTCTAGGAAGAGCTTGTGTTTGGGACTCAATGCTAAGACTCCACTCAAAAAGTCCCCAGAATGCATTGAAAACCGTCTTTTCCTTTCAGTCAGAAGTCTGCCTATACTCGGATAGAAACAGTGCTTGCGAAGGTCCTCAGAGGATGTGACAGATGAGCGTTCGGTTTGGGCCTCAACAACAAAATCATATTGGCGGCGGGGTGACTGGGCCTGTCTACTTTCATGTGGTCTGCTCCGTATACCGGCATTGACGCACAGGTTCCTCGCTCTTGCCTGAATTTCACTCCATGATTCCTCTCCCCGTTTTGCTGGGAGGGCATCGTCTTCTTTTCTCAATCTGAATTCGGCCCATGCCTCCAAAGCAAACTTATGACCTGCACTTACATGGTGGGTTTTGAAAACTGTTGTAGCTTTCCGCCAGTTGCGGTAACCGGTGATAGTGAATGTAGATAGAATGGAATCCATGTCCTCCACACAGGAAACCCCTGCATGCGAAGCGGAACATGGTATCTCTTCTGATCGAATATCCCAGCCAGGAGTACAGGTCAAACCAGCCACGAATAGAACTCCTTTGATGATTGTCAAACTGTTGCGAAAGGTGCTTTTTCAATGCTGGCCGACCGGGTCCTTCCTCAGGCTGCTGGCTAACATCGCTAAAAGTATTCCCACTAGCACGAAGAGCAGCTTCATCCACGTTCTCTTCCGAATCCCGTTCCATTTCTTGTTCCTTTACTTCACCCTCACACTCCTACGATGAACTGCTGTCGTCCTCATCCCCACTTCCTTCTGCATGTCACTTTCAATTAAGTCAGGCTCAGGCTGAGGCACTGATTCCTAGGGATGAGCTCATTTTCTCACTAAAAATCGATCCATTTTTCACGCCGGCCAAGATAATGCACGTGCCATTGTATTAATTACAATATAATGCAATTGTAATTTCTGCTAGTGCTATAGCACCAGCAAGCACGACCTCAGTGCCGCCACTGGACGTGGAAACTACAGAAACGGTGCAGAGGAGATTCACAAAGATTTCGCCAGTATTGGGGAGCATGCCTTATGAGAATAAGCAACGGTTAAAACGGGACACAACTAAGCAAGCACATGGAGGTCGGCCAGTGAGCACAGCGAGAAGACAGATTAATTCGGCGGGCATTGGAAAATCGGGAGTCAGTGTAGAAGGAGACAGAGTAGGCAGGATTTAGCTCAACAGGGCTTCGGAGATAAAAGGTCGAGGCGAGGTAGGTTATTTGTTTAGAATACAGAAAGAAAGTATGTGTGTGAGGCCTGAGTTCTGTGCTCGATGTCAGATGTGAGAGGTCCTGGAGTCGCCCAGCCTTCCGGACATCCACATCTACACCAGATGCATCGATCTGCAGCTCCTTAGGGACCGCGATAGGGAACTGGAGATGCAGCTAGATGACGTTCATCTGGACATGGAGAGTGATGAGTGGGTAGAGTGGAGCTGCAGGCAGGTAGTCAGTCCGGGACCTGGGGAGATAGATAAGTGGGTAACAGTTAGAGAGGGAAGGGCAACAAGCAGCTGCTAGAGGGTATCCTGTGGCTGTCCCCCTTAACAATAAGTACTCCTGTTTGAGTACTATAGGGGGAGGCAACCTACGTGAGGGAAGCAACTGTGGTCGCGCCTCTGGCACAAAGTCTGGCCCTGTGGCTCAGAAGAGAAGGGAAAGGAACAGGATGGCAGCAATGAATGGGAGTCTAAGTCACGGGGTCAGACAGGCAATTCTGTGGACGCAGGAAAGTAAGGCAGATGGTAATTTGTCTCCCAGGTGACAGGGTACGGGATGTTTCAGATTGCGTCCACAATATCTTGAAGTGGGAAGAACAGCCAGAGGTCGTGGTACATATTGTTATCAACGACGTAGCTAGGAAAAGAGAAGAGGTCCTGAAAACAGACTACTGGGAGTTAGGAAGGAAGTCGAGAAACAGGGTCTCAAATGTAGTAATCTCGGCATTACAGCATGTCCCACCTGACAGTGAGTATAGGAATAGAACGAGGTGGAGCATAAATGCGTGGCTGAGGGATTGGAGCATGGGGCAGGGATTCAAATTTCTGGATTATTGGGACCCCTTTTGGGTCAGGTGTGACCTGTCGAAAAAGGACGGGTTGCCCTTGAATCCCAGGGGGCCCAATATTCTGGAGGGAATGTTTGCTGACGCTATTGGGAAGAGCTTAAACTAGAATTGCTGGGGAATGGGGACTGAACTACGTACGGTGCATTAGCCTTCATCAACTGTGGGATTGAGTTTAGGAGCTGAGAGGCAATGTTGCTGCTATATTGGAGCCTGGTTAGACCCCACTTGGATTACTGTCGTCATTTCGGGTCACCTCCCTACAAAAAGGATGTGGAACCGACAGAAAGGCTGCAGAGGCGATTTACAAGGGATTGGGGAGCAGGCTTTATCAGAATAGTTTGAGTGAACTCGGCCTTCTCTCCTTGGAGCGACGGAGGATGAGAGGTGACCTGATAGAGGTGTACAAGACAATGAGAGACGTTGACCATGTGGATAGTCAGAGGCCTTTTCCCAGGGCTGAAATGACTAGCATGAGATGGCATAGTTTTAAGGTGCTTGGAAGAAGGTGCAGAAGAGATGTCAGGGGTAAGTTTTTTAATGCAGAGTGTGCGTGGAAAGCCTAGGTAGTTCTAAGGTAAGGACATGTTCGGCACAGCTTTAAGGGCCATAGAGCCTGTATTGTGCTATCGCTTTTCTATGTTCTAGAATAGATAGAGTGAACAAGGCCTTTTTTCTTTGGAGAGACGATGAGAGGTGACCTTAGAGAGACCTTAGAGGTGACCTTAGGTGACCTTAGAGAGGTGTATAAGATGATGAGAGGCATTAATCGTGTGGGTAGTCAGAGGCTTTTTCCCAGGGCTGAAGTGGCTAACATGAGAGGGCATAGTTTTTAGGTGCTTGGAAGTAGATACAGAGGAGGTGTCAGGGGTAAGTCTTATACGCAGAGTGGAGAGTGCGTAGAATGGGCTGCTGGCTACGGCCAATGAGGCGGATACGATAGGGTCTTTTAAGAGAAACAGGATAATTACATTGCGCTTAGAAAATTAAATGGCTATGGGTAACCCTAGATAATTTCTAAAGTGAATACATTTTCGACCGGCATTGTGGGCCAAAGGGCCTGTATTGCGCTGTAGGTTTTCTGTGTTTCTAGTTCACGTTCTGTTCATTTTAATAACAGCTAGTACTACTATTGTTTTTTAAGTCAGTTGATTGACATTGCCCTGAACTTAGTATAAATGCTCACCCTGCCCTGTGAACGGCCACGGGTTTATACCCTGCCTACTGCTGAAGTCTTCATGCGTTTGTCACCATTAGTCTCAAAAGGTATTTCTCAGCAGAGGCACATGGATTATCTGTGTGAAATGCTTTGGAGGGACCAATAAAGGAAGGTTGTGTGGGGACACCTACCATCTTTACGTTATACGTGTATCTGCCCCTCTGAGAGGCAGCAGGGCATATCAGTGTCTGTGTAGTCGCTGATGGGATGGTGGTATGGATACCTCAGTGGCACCGCAAAAACTGGGCAGTCCGTGGGCAACCCCTTTGGGGACAACCTTATTGGGAATATATAGCAGGGGTGCATGCCAGCGGCAGATTACTGTCTGCCATGTTAATGCCCAGACTTCTCGGGACACCGAGGAGGCCATTCATAACGCTGCTGTGGATAGAGCAGCGGAGATCAGAGAGGCCACAGTGTGTTCCGAGGAGAAGGGCTGCGGCCACCTTGTGACCTGGACACAGCGGAGGAGTGGCCACTTGTGGGTGGAGGGGAAGAGGAAATGGAGGGTGGCTCGACGGGTGGCGTTAACTTAGGACGAGGCCCGAACGGCAGCTGCGAATTGCTCGACGGGCCAACTAGTTAAACCCAGAATATTGCCGGCGGGTCCCTCCCGGCATATTTCAAGGGCTACGGAAGCTGATCAGATCTGACAGGTTTTGTCGCGACAAAATAATAAGCGTTATGTGCTGACAATGGTTGTGCCATTATTCCGGCGATCCGTGTGTCTGTGCTAACCAAGAACACAAAATTAAAGGGTAGAACGTTTGTCATGGATGCTTGGGGTCTTCTGGGAGATTCAATCAGACAGTGGCTCACATTTTACGGGAGTTAAGGTTATGGACCATGGAATCTGGTATTTCCTGGGTGGTTCACATCCCACAATACCCCAATTCAGTTGGCCGGCCTAATCGAACATATGAATGTGTTAATGAAACAGCAAATAATGTTACTGACCACTACCGGCATCATTCTGGGCGTGGTACAACAAGTGGTGGGTCACAGAACTCCCCACTGGCAAGTCTGGCCGGGTCTCCAATATCTCGGCACTTCGCAGTGTCGGACCCTCCGAAGTCAGAGGAGGAATCGGGGAAGGTTTGGAGACCACAACCACAAGGGCCACGGAACCAGGTTGGATCGTAGTGCGCGGACCAGAGAATACCGGCGGGTTGCGTTATCGGGGAAACGGGTAACTGCCTACATGAATACCGAAAAATTAACCAAGAGAGTGAGTGTGTGTTTACCCAATATTAAGGGAGGAGAATGGGGAATGCTGGCGGCAATGGGAATGACGCTGATTGGTGGTGGGCGGAGCTACAACACGTTCCAGCGAATGGCGTAAGAATATGCAAGCAACACTGCTGTTTTTTTTTGCCGAACTTCGAAACACGCGGTGGAAGAGTTGTCATTAATACCGATCCCTTTCGATTCCCAGGAGAAAGACTGTCGGCCGAAATTATCTAGATCCGCGGGTTTTGGCGTTCCGTTTTGGGGGAAAGCCGGGAGGGGGTGGTCTATATTAGCCAACATCACCCCATGGTTTAATAAACTCCGGTGGAGAAGTGTTTTAAGGGTTGGTACTTCCCTACATGTGATCTGTTTAATTGAAATGTTCCAACTCTGAAAGTGATTTCCCACCCGCCAGGGAAGTGAAAGGAATGTTGGTGCGGAAGGTACAGTATTATGAGCACAGGTGACACCAGATGGTGGGATCGCGAATGCGGGCGGAAAAGGTGCCCTGGCATGGCTATGCCTACACCGAATGGTGCCGTAAATGTGGGCACTCATGAATGGTAATGGCACTTACTGGATATGTGACTCTCGCACCTGCCCGTGGCTTTAGACAGGGTGGTAGGGTTGTTGCTATCCGGGATATGTCGTGCCCTTCATACACCTGTTACGTACCCCGTAAGTGGGTCACTTACCAGCAAAGATAGAGAGGTCCGTTGAAGTCTGATGGTACTATTTTTACAGTATTTATTGATAAAAATGCACAAAAATATATCAATGCAACCATACAGATAATATACGTCGTCAATAATAAATCTAAAAGCGCGGGTACAATAATAATCATTAAGAAATAACTCTATCGTTGTCTAGGGGATAATGTGTTGTCCGATGGAAATATAAAAGTCACTCAAGTTCATTCAAGATGCAGCTTTTTGGTTGGAGAGAAAGACGGAGCTTAGAACTTGCCCGTTTTCCTTTCTATGATGTCGATCCTTCGAAATGTCTTCGGTGTCCTTTCCCTTTTTAGCTAAGCCGTCTTCCGTGGCAAGACCCACCAATTCCGAGGCAAATGGAAAAGGACGCATGTGGGCTTTCAACCGGCTTTCGCTATTATGCTGTTAGGAGATTTCTAGCATTTCTTCTGGTGCGTCTGAAAGGGGTTGTTCCCCAGACCCTCTTTTATCCTTACTCACGGGGTTTCAGATGTCAATCAGGTTGGGATGATGCAATCCCTCAACCCAGCCCACTTTGGGTCATTCCCCCCGAAGGCCGCGATGAATGGTACAGTACTCAATACACAATTCCGTCTCCCAGAGACAATAGTCGTTATCAATGGGTCCGCCTTTCTTGTGGCCAGGACACATTCCAAACACTGTGTATTCGGGACGTCTCTCTCTCATTTCTTGAGTCCCAGACCCGAATTAATAGAGATCTTGCCACTCTGCACCCCTCGGTTCCTCAGAGTTGGGGCACAGGCGTAACACACCACCTCAGCGCTCTGGGTAAGCATCCTGCCTATGGTCGGTGTAATAAGAGGGTTAACACGGAGGCAGAACGGTTTTGGATGGCAATCTTTCCAATGTATGGTAGGTGTAGACTGTCCCGGGGACACTCGCACTGGCCACGCCGAACTGTTATAGAGAGACACAGCAGGGCAAATGAACCTTTTCACGTAACAGTGCATCTATAATCTCTTTGGTGCCTCCCAGGATCAGGTACTGTTTGAATCCCGGGCTACCCCAATGAAAAATCCTGCCCAGAAATCATTCAGGGGATGCCGCCACTACCGCAGTCATGGGTCCTGGCAGTCCAACTCCGAGAGCCACAGGCAGAGTAACCTCCTGGGCAGGAAGAAGGGAAAATCCCCCCGGCCCCCACGCTCTCTGTGCTAACCCAAGGTCGTTGGTGAATGTAGGGATTACCCGAAATGGTTGTATGTTCGGTGCCCGTATCTACCACTCTCATTCATCGCTGCACATTCCCCTTACCCCAATGCGGTGCAATTGGTATGAAAGGTCTCTGGTTCCCTGGCGGGGAAAGGGCTAATCCGCCGGGAGCCCCGACCACACCTACCGGAGCGGAACAGGGGCACGCCACCCACGGGCGGATGCCTGCTCTCACTGGAGATGAGCTACGGCCCTTTGTAATGACTCCACCGCAGGATATACGGAATCCTGACGTTCAGATGCGGAAACTGGCGCAGGATCAGCCGAGATTCAATCCGAAGAGGGTTTAGAAATTGACACCCCTTCTTGACTCTTCCTTTGCCTGATTTCCACTCGCAGTGTTCCCTCCACATCCCATACAATGCCTATGCATTTCTCGAAAGATCTCCTTACGAGATCCTGCACCCCACTCCCCACCTCCCTGCCTGACCACGTGCACCTTCGTCCACAGACTCCAGTGCTTGTAGTTGTCAGACTACACTTATGGGACGACCTACTGCTGGCCCTATTAAAGACCCTGCTACTCCGTTCAGACGGGCAGCAGCTGCCGGAACCAGATGTGCTATCATAGCAGAGGTTAACTCCACATCCTCAGACCTCGGTATCGATCCTCAATTCCTTAGCGAAGAACTCCCTGGACGCTGTGGTCACGGAAGGGTCCACTGTACTACTGCTTATCCTTTCGTGAGCAACCTCCTCCATCGCTGGAGCGGAAGAGACCGCCTGCCGAGTATCTGGACCACATGGTCACCAGCACAGCCTGTAAGGCCTCGGGTGCATGGGGAGGGGACGGCGATCATTTTGAGAGGGAATTCCAGAACTCTATTCTATTTCCTCTTCCCCTTCTTTACCGTCTAGCCAGACATCTCCATTCCCCATTTACTTGCTGATATCATCACGCAGCAATATGGCTCGAACCTTAACGGGATTTGGGTGCCAATTAGCCCTTCGAGCTGCATCTATATTCTGTACATTCATCAGGCTACAGGCAATCTCCTTACCCTTATCTTCTAGCGCTTTGGCCCGGGTCTGTGCGGCTACGACAGCTACCCACCCCCACGCAATGCAGCCGCACACGCAACTCTACATTCTCGTCCTCAGACCCGGGATCTGCTTGTGTTGGTGCTTTGCCATGGCTGCTCAGCCAGAAAACATCTCTTCGGCTCATCTTTCTCCTGGGGAATCCTAAGGAGTCAAGTTTGCACAGGATGCGCTGTTCGCTTTCAAACCCAGGGGCATCTGACCGAACTGTCCAACCCACAGGAGTTCCGCAACCCTGCATGAGTTTAGCGAGATAACCAAATCCTGCACCGCTACCTGTCCGCCTCGGGACTCGGCATCTGTCATGTGGGTGGTGTTCCCTCCTGCTCGTCGGTCTAAAGATTCTCACCTTCTGTCTCAAACACTGGATCCTGCCACGATTGCGCCAAATATAACGCTGCGGAGCACGGTCGAGGATCCAATGAGGGAAACAGGAGACACAGATGAAATAAAATGAGTATGTGAGGTACCTATTTTAAAAAGGAACAGTGACGCACTAACTCAGACATCTAGCTAAACACATATTCGTCAAACCTTCCCAAACCACTGCACCGTACAGTCAGTTCGGACACTGTGCCAAACCTCCGCGATTTATCAAACCCAGGAACCTAAGCATGCTCGAACAAGTACTTAACTAAATAAACCGCTGGGGGTGGGGTACTGTCTATGTCTGTAATACTCTTTCTCAGGGGTCCTTCAGGACTCGTCACGAATTCAGACCGAGTTCAGGCCCCGTGGGAGGCAACAAAGAAAGAAAGCAAACGCTCTGCACCTGCCATCTTTTACACGCCCAGGCTGCGGGAAACCGGAGATGGGCACCATTGCGTCGTTAAACCAACCAATGGAAAAAGAGCATCGCAAACTTAAAGAGAACTAATCAGCACAATGGAAGCGGTTTTCGAACAGGGTAAACTGCGGCCTCGGAGGACACAGCCATCTTGCAAAGACACTGCCAAGAAGAAAGCAATGGCAAACCACTTCTGTAGAAAAAGAGGCCACGATCGTCTACATCGTACAGCACGGCACATAATGATGATGATCTCCAACACCACAATGCACACCTGCCTATGGTAACAAGCTATTTTCAGCAATGGCTATGCATATCAACCTCAATTGTCATGAAACCCTCTAGATATGCATGATAGGGTGGGGAAATGTTTTTGGTGGCGGGATCCCTTTCTGTTGAAATGGCGGAAGTTCCGGAGAATCATCTGATATGGGTCTCTACTGTGGACTGCGAGTGCGAACGGAGCAGGGAGAGTGGATTCATGGTTGGGAAAAGGTGAAGGGAGAGAGGACGGAGCGGGAACCGCCAGGGAGACATTCTGTAATGATCAGTAAAGCAATTGTTTGGAATCGAGTGACCTTGCCTGGTGTCTCAAGGGTTGGTGTGTCTGCACCCGCACCACCTCCCCCGACCCTGGCATTCCTGCTCCACTACCTGTCCCATACACCTCCCACGGGCCACCCTCACCATTTCCAACGTCCTTTACTCCTGGCAGCTTTACACACTCTCCCGTCGCCGTTGAGAAATACAGTATTGTGCAAATGTTTAAGCACCCTAGCTATATATCTGTGACTATAACTTTTGAACAGTCCTGTACCATCACCAATCGGTACCACACATAATAAAAATATGTGGCAGGGCGTCATAGCAACTGCATCTCTTGACACGTACAGTCACTATTGTGCATGTCATTATCATCATCCCAGTCTGTTGTATTTCCAGTTGCCTGTTTATTGTGCATTTCAGTCACCATTACGAGTGGTAATGTAAACGTTATGAAATGTGCCAGCTTCAATCCCTATTGTACATTTCATCTCCAATCACTATAGAATACTGTCAGCGCACGAATATTATCCCAGTGATATTAACATGTGTCAGAGCCATTCACTGGCACACTTCCACTACCTTCCACTATGATGATGAAATGTGCGATCTCCTTTCAGAACTGTTCAACAAACACTACATGTGGCAATTTCAGTGAAGCAATTATAATAACACAAGTTATGCCCATTTACCAGTGTAGCTGGCATCGCCAGTCACTGTAACAATTGTTATATATACTTAGTTCTTACTTGGCTTTGTTAATCACGGATCGCTCACCAGGCACCATTATGTATGACAACAGTGCAATAGACAACGGCACTTTATATCTCCATTCACCATCAGACATGCGACCATTTAATTAATCACTATCTGACATAATAATTACAATTGTCATTCAGAAAATCATCTCAATTTTATTGAATTAATTTTTCTGACTACGTGTGGAAGTTGCAGTAAAGACGACAACAGTTATAGTCAAGTGAGAACACTGGAGACACGACTGCTTCATTGCAGAGGAGATCGACTGTGGCAATATGTACTCTAGCCAGACAAGTGAGGGCTCTGTAGTGAGCCTTTTCCAGAAAGTTCTGCCTAAAACATCACATCCCCTTACACATTTAAGTGGTGCTGAAAACTGATGAGATAGGAATAATAGAAGGATGTGAAACTTACCCAACAACTAAGGCACAATCATAATACCCGACTTCAAAATATCTTCAGCTTGAAGTTTGCATTGACTTTAACCCCTCTATTGTGAATGGTTATTGATCTTGTGAGTAAAGAATTCAAACAGATACAATTTACAATAATCAATATCCAATAAGCCTATTCTGTATAAAAATAGCAGTTTTTTGTTCAGATTTCAGAACAGTGTGGGTGACAGGGGTCATACTTTTCTCCTTGTGCACATGTAAATTAAAAATATATGTTTGAGTCAAAAGATGTGCATCTGTTCTGGGCCCAGTCTCTTTATTTTATTATTGGTGATGACAGTTACTTCGACATGCATCTAAACTGTGCATAATTCCAAAGCAAATCTACATCTACTTCTGCCTTCAGTGGAATAACATTGAAAGATATCTCTGGTTAAGAGCCAAACAACTGTTGGACTTTGTATTGAAGAGTCATTGCTACATAAAATACACAGAAAAATGAATTCACTAGCCAATCATTTGTTCCTGCCACATAGTACATTTTCTTTTGTGTGAGCTGAATGGTTTCATCACTGTGGCATTAATAAGTTCTTTCTGTGAATTATTTATAAATCATTAAGCAAAATAAAACAAGCAGTAACGTTGGAGCGTTATTCTTTTCTTATTGTTGGAAATGTTATTAAAGCTGTCAAGTTACAAATAAAAGTTAAACTGTTCTTCATAACATAAGTTAAATATTTACTTTTCAAGCATTGAGATAATAGAAAATGGAATGAGTTATTGGCTTCAGCCACTGTAGTCATGATAGTACATTACATTAAAGAAAGAAATGAGAAACAATAACAAAAAGATTAAAGACGACAGGAAAGGTGGGGTGATCGAATGAATTTAATGGTAACACTGGTAACGCGGCTTCACTATGCAGAGATTTGTAACTATCATTAACTATGAGGTTTAACAGAGAGTTAACATAATATTCTCTGATATCTATTTTGAGAATCGCTTTCATAGTGGCTGAAACATATATATCCTTATTTGTGATCTTCAGAGATGGGTTACCCTTTCCCAGCGCTGTCTTGTTAAAGGAAGCCGATTCCGTTAAGTTCGTTGTTCATCTTCTTACATAAATTGTAGTCATTCGGAGTGATTTTGTCGGGGACATACAGAGCAAACTCGGTGCTGTACATGTTGTAGTCGTAAGGGTTGGAAAACAGCACGGAGATCTGGGTGTTACCAAGACAGTAGCTCAGCTCTCCGACAGCGCCACAGACTGAGTATGCACACTTTTTGAAGATGCACGCTCCTTTCTTTCCCTGGAGAATGGTGCGGTGAGGTAACGTGTGCTCTTCGCCACTGTAAATGTAGGTCCTGCAAGACACACATCTTGTGAGCCGCGCCATTTCTAATCATTCTTTAGACGTCACATCTATTCGTCCTTTATATGTAGAAAAATCACCATCTTCACATATCTGACATAAAGGCAAAGAAGCTAAAATACCTTGTATTTAAAAGTGGGAATACTCTCAATAAAGTGAAAAATTCCAAAGCAGTTCTGAAATGAAGCTGGACACATTGCCACACGGGATGGTATTAGGGCAAATTCTCTTTAATCATCCTTGGACAAAGAATGACAGCTCTAGATTTAATCACAATAATGCATCGACAGTATTTAATTGAATAAAATACTTTGAACTTCTCTATTGCAAGAAAGAAATACACCGGTTTACTTACTCAGGCTCAGTGAAAAGTTTGCTGGAATTTTTGTTCCAAAATTTCAATCACCACACTTCTGGTAGAGTTAACGGATTCCATTTTTTCTTCAATTGACTTTGACATTGTGTAAAATCTGGAAAAGCATAGGTATTCATCGTAAAAATTACATATATTTTCAGAAACATATAAACATAATTTTAATTTACTCACCGTGTTTTCCACCGATAACCAATTCAATTTTGGGATTTGGTCCGGTCTCTAAACCTGACAGAATATGCTTGCTGTTTGATTCTGGGACTGAGGCAAATGGAAATGTATCGGACCAGGGACGCCCCCCCGTGTCGGTTCAAGCCTGGAAATACCAGTTTGCTGTTTCCTCCTTTCAGATGAAAAGTTCCAGCTCAGAATCTGAATTTGCTGAAGCACCCAGGATATGGCCTCTTCATACAGTTTCTGAAGCCTGAAGGCACACAGTCAGTGATTCAGAAACAGCTTCTTCCCCTCTGAAATCTGATTTCTAATTGGACATTGAATCTATAAACACTACAACACTACCTCACTACTTTTTATTGTTGTTTTCCACTACATCATTTAACTTAAATATTTATTAGACATGCAGTATATATATATATATATAGAGAGAGAGAGAGAGAGAGAGAGAGAGATAGTTAATGTAACTCAGTTTTTTCTCTATATTTATTTATCATGTATTTCATTTTATTGCTGCAGCAAAGCTAATAAATTTCCTGACATATGCCAGTGATATTAAATCTGATACTGATTCTAATTCTGAAAACACACGCATAACTAACTGCCGCTGCACACAAAGAATAGGACCAGAGAGAGTTTAAAGTTTATTGCGAAACAGATAGTACAAGCAATATGATAAAGAAGCCCTACTTTTGATACATGATTTTGCACAGAAATATTGGTACCGGTCTCAGATCTACTGCCTATTCTGCATTTGAAATTGACTTCCTTCAATTTCTTATCCTTTGGTGTTCAGAAAAATACTCAAGCCTACCTTTATGGTCATTCCAATGTGAACAATGCTTTGAGGAAAATTTTAGTTAACTGTCCTAATGCCTTTTAATCCTTTTCTTTGACTCTATGTTTGACTGTTGCATGTATTATGGAAAACAAAGTTTTATTGAAATTACATGTTGGAATTTGGCAATGCTATAATATCATGTGATTTAAAGATTACAGGCAAGTGCCTGACAAAGATTACTAAACACAATGAACTTTGCTCTTGTGAAGTGTCCATAGACATAAATACATTTTATGGAGAAATTTGTAAGTGAACATAACTGAGGCCTGAAGGAAACATTCCTGTGTCATCAACTTTTTACAGGAAGCCTTGTGCTACCTTGATCCTATCAGTTCAACAACAAACCCACAGGAACTCGAAGTTCAACGTACTTATATGTCATTATATGCAACCCTGAGATTCATTTTTCTTGCCAGCGTACTCAGTAAATCCATAATCGAATTATAACCATAACAGAATCAATGAAAGACTCTGTCATCTTGAGCATTTAGCTAGTGTGCAAAAGATGACAGTGTAAAGACAAAAAGAAAGAAAGAATAATAATAAATAAATAAGCTATAAATATCAAGAACATGGGATGAAGATTCCTTGAAAGTGAGTCCATAAGTTATGGGAACATTTCAGTGATGGTGCAAGTGAAGCTATCCCCTCTGGTTATGGAGCTTGATGGCTGAGGGGTAATAACTGTTCCTGACCCTGGTGGTGTGAATCCTGAGGCTCCTGCACCTTCTTCCTGATGGTGGCAGTGAGAAGGAAGCTCGTCTGAATGGTGGGAAACTCCGATGATGGATGCTGCATTCCTGATTTAAATTTTCGTTTAGATGTCCACTACATTTAGTTGGATTTTCCATTCAAGGGCATTGATGTTTCCATACCAGTCTGTGATGCAGCCAGTCAATATGCTCTCCATTACACATTTTTGGAGGTTTGCCAAAGATTTAAACTCGTGCCTAATCTTTGAAAAATGCAAAGAAATGGAGGCACTTCTGTGCATTATTCATAATTGTACGTATGTGTTAGGTCCAGGACAGGTTATCTAAAATAATAACAGTGAAGAATTTAAAGTTGCAGACCTTCTCCACCCCTGATGAGGATTGGCTCATGCACCTCTAGTTTCCTTCACCTAAACTCAATAATCAGCTCCTTAGTCCCGCTGACATTCAGTGAGAAGCTGTTGTTACGTCACCACTCAGCCAGATTTTCAATCTCCCTCCTATATGCTGATTTGTCACCATTTTGATTTGGTCTACAGCCGTGATGTCATCCCCAAATTGAATGTGGCATTGGAGCAGTACTCAGTCACACAGTCATAAGTGTAAAGTGTGTAGAGCAGAGGGCTAAGCACACAGCCTTGTGATGCACAGGTGCTGATGGAGATCGTGGAGGAGATGTTGTTGTTAATCTCAGCTGACTAGGGACTTCAAGTGAGAAAATCAGGAATCCGATTGCAGAAGTAGGTATTGAGGCCAATGGCTTGAGGCTTATCAATGTGTTTTGACGGGGTGATGGAAATGAATGCTAAGTTGTAGTCAATGAAGACCATCCTGATGTTTACATCTTTGCTGTCCAGATTGTTTCAGGCTTGAGAGCAACCAGTGAAATGGCGTCTGATGTGGACCTGTTGCTCAGTGAGGCAAATTAGAGCGGATCAAATTGCTTCTCTGACAGAGGTTGATATTTTTGAACACCAACCTTTCAAAGTAGTTCATCACTGTGGATTGATTAGTAACTGTATGATAGACATTGAGGCGAGTTGCCACTTTGTTTCAATGCACCAGTGTAATTGAAGCCTACTCCACACAGGCATGTACCTCATTTTGCTGATGTGAACGGTTAAGGTTCTCAGTGAACACTCCACCCAGTTGATCTGCTCAGGGTTTTAGTACCTGGGCCGTAGCCCTGTCTCTAGCTGGATGCTTTATGCAGGTTCACCGTCCCAAAGGATGCTCGCATATTGGTCTCAGAAACTGAAATCACAGAATATTTAGGGACAAATGCACTTTGTAAAGTTTTCGCCATTTTTTTAATAGTCAAAGGAGCATAGGGGCATTGAGCTCATCTGGAAGTGAAGCCCTGTTGTCACCTATGTCACTTGATCGGCAGACGTGAGTGTCTCTGATTGTCATGGTTTCTTGTGCCCCACAAATGACCAGGAGACGCAGAAGATTCTTCAAGAAGGGTTAAACTTTAATTTGCAAATCAAAGCTTAGACAGTCATTGAGCTAGTCGCTGATTGCCCACCGATCTCTGGACACAGCATTTTTTATAGAAATCTCCTGGTTTAGTTGTATTAGCAATTGCAATCTGTCTATAGTTGTGTTTCACACGTACATCCGCCACTATTGTTTCTACCCATTGACTTAATCATGTTCTAATCTACATCTCTTAGCTACCTCTCATTAACACACCATGTCTTCTACATTCTTAGGATTTTGTGACTTAATCATGTTCTAATCTACATCTCTTAGTTACCTCTCATTAACACACCATGTCTTCTACATTCTTAGGATTTCGTGACTTAATCATGTTCTAATCTACATCTCTTAGCTACCTCTCATGGACACACATTGTCTTCTACATTCTTAGGATATCGTTCTCCTACAGAATTGGATACATGCATAGCAAATGGCAAGTTTCAAAACTGACTACATAGTTTTGGTTACACAGTAAAATTTATACTCCAATATAGGTCCCCTGTCTCACACAGAGAAAGAAGACTTAGAGTCTGCGCACAAAAGCCCCAATAAACTCAAGCACTTATTCCCAAATCTCGGGTTAAACTATAATTTTCTACGCCAAGACCTCGAAGTATTCTCTCCCTGTTACCCTGGGCCGCTGAGCCAAAAACCTGTCCCTTTGTACCTGAGACAGGGAAAAAGACTCAGAAGCCCTTACAAATCTACTCACACACTGTCGTTTTGCTCTTGTTCATCCTGTAGGTGTTGTAGGCTGTAACGATACATTTTCAGTGTTTCTTTCTCCACTAAGCTTGCTTCAGTAATTGCCACGAGCATCGGAAATTGTTTGGCTGCAGCACGCACTACAAGAGATTTGAGACAAGGAAGACAACAGCACAGCACAAGCACACAGCTCAACAATATAATACTGACAGTTATTGCCATTTTAGTTAGCCATGCTCCCCATCCTCCGAGTCTACTTTCCAACCAATCAAAGAACTGATGTTCAAATCCTGCATTCTTTTTGACCTCCATCCGCAGATTCTTTAATTTATTCATTGCTCTGGTGAAAGACCCTTCTGAGCTAGTATTGTTCGGTATGAAAGTGCTGCGTTGTTCTCCAAACATTACACACACACACCCTTTTTCTGCCAAAAGCCAATCCAGTACCTGTCTGTTTTGCCACGCCATCCTGCTAGTTGCATCCAGCTGTTGCCCTAAGGTCTCCAGTGCATCGTCGGTGTAGTTGATTAATCTCTGTTGATTGTAGTATATATAGTTTATCCATTCAACATTTTTGCTTACCCCTATCACAGGTATGATAGCTTTCCAGCCTGCAGCAATCCCATTTCATGCATTGAATTCATTAGGTATACCTCTCGGCTGCCCTATACTGTCAATCCGGATTGTTGGGTCCGGGTCATATTTTCTCTTCTGCCGTAGCAGAGTCCGCTGCTCAGGGAAGTTAGCGTTGGACTGTACTTCAGGGGACATTATAACTTCCTGAAGCAGCATGACACGCGTACATGTTCCTGCCCACCAGAGGGGGAGCGTAGATCTCAGACCTCCTTCCTGTTCACACAGCCACCAAGTGTCTGCTAATGGGATAGGCTGAGAGTCCATTGCACCCTCAGGAGGAGGGGAACCCGTCAAGTGTCTTTTACCTGGGGTTACATCCCACGTCTGAGTGCAGTTGCCTCGGAAGTGGCCAACCGGGTGAGTGCCCACCCGCATGAAACATTCATAATTCAGATGGTCCTGCATTATAAGCTGTTGCAGTGTAGGTGTCTGGCTTCTTTTATGTATAGCCCGGGGTCTGCTGTAATTGCATTCAGAGGCAAGCTTGCTTTGATCAAACTGCGAGGAAGCCTGATATAGCATACACCAATAGGGGCGCATTGGTGCATTGTTCATACAGTTTTGATAGCAGGGATCTGCTTTAACGCAAATCCTCATGAAACAAGCCCTAACCGGACTTGGACACTGTCGTTCGCATTGTTCCCTGTGCGCTCTTCGCCACCGCGTGCAAGTGGAGGAGTTATAAGGCCTGGGAACTACATGCTGAGTGGGGCTTTCCCTTGAGCACAGGTAACAATTCTGTCTCTTCATCATTCCTGCCGTGTAAGTTGCCCATTGATACCACTGATTAGTACGTGTCTTTAACCATGGCGAGGAGGTAAGTGTTGTGCTCCCCTTACTTCTTTTCTGTAGGTTACCAGTCCCATTCCATATCTGCCACACTAATGGTTCCCAAGTCTGCACTGGAGTATGTGAGTGCTTTGTCTCCAGGGGCACGACTGGTGCATGCATTGTTTCAATTCTATTTCCAATTGTTCCAAACTAGGTCCCTTATGCGGCCCTCTCCACTGGGGCACTGGCATGGGCCTCCCAGTGAGCACCTCATGCGGTGTCAGGCATGTCATTCGATTAGTTTGCATGCAGTAACTCACCAATGCTAACGGTAAAGCACCGACCCAATTAAATTTAGTGTCTGCACAAATTTTGTTTAGTTTGGCCTTCAGGGTTCCATTAATTCTCTCCACCATGCCCTGCGACTGAGGATGGTATACACATCCAAATCTTTGCTTTATCCTCAGTGCCTGTAGTACCAGTTTGAGCACTTTCTGGATAAAAGCTGAACCATTGTCTGAGCTAACTTCTGTAGGTATTCCAAACCTTGGGACCACTTAATTTGTCAGAAATTTTGCCACTGTCTTTGCCCCTTGATCTCTTGAAGGTACCCTCTCTACCCATCTGCTAAATCGATCAATTACTACCAGCATGTATCTTTTCCCTCTCACTGTCTTTATCATGTCTACGTAATCGATCACTAGATGTTTAAATGGTCCTTCAAGTACAGGAATGTGACCTATTGGGTTGTAATTCCCTTCTGAACATTATCCTGTGCGCATACCTTGCACTGTGACAAGACGAAGTCCACTGAAGCCTGTAAATAAGGTGACCAAAAACTATCCTTCTTTATTTTCTTTATCACTTCCCCCCTTGCACAATGGTCCATCCCATGCGCTTCTGAAATCAGAATCATCAGTAGAGGGGTGGGCGCTACCAACAATCCGTCTTCCGTGCTCCACAAGCCTTCCGGGTTCTGCTTGGCCCCCCTTTTTCTCCACATTGTCTGTTCTGCCAAAGTTGCCTTACCTTGTATTTCAATTAGGTCCTCTACCTCAGGTTCTGGAGTTAGGCTTACCTGGGGGGCAATGACATCTGACGTACACCCAGACGCTTTTCTGGCTGCCTCGTCCGCAGCTTGATTTCCTTTTATTATTACATCATTTCCCTTTTTATGTGCCTGGCATTTTACTATAGCCAATGCTTTAGGTTTCATTATGGATGTTATTAAGTCTAGAATTTGCTGACAATGTTGTATGGGATCTCCGCTACATTCTTTAAAACCGCACTGCTTCCACACTATCCCGAACAAATGGCATACTCCATGAGCATATGCCGAATCAGTATAGATGTCTACTTTCTCACCTTGCATCATTTCACATGCAGCTGTCAGGGCTTTGATTTCTGCTAGTTGGGTGGAACACGGTTGGGGACAGGATTCCATCCTAATAATCTTATAGCTTGACTGATCCTGCTGCACGACTGAGAACCCTGCATGATTTCCATCATAATCCCTATAACAAGAGCCATCTACGAACAGAACCTTTTTATCTGTATCCTCTAGTGGTTCGGACCATAAATCTGCTCTCAATTTGGCAAATGCCATTGTCTACCCTACACAATCATAAGGTTCATAGCCCAAAAGGACAAAATCGGCTATATTACTGGTAGTGCATCTCTGTATAGTTATGTCTGGAAATGTCAATAGCATCTGATACACTGCTATCCTGGCTGGCATCAGCACAAATTTCCCTCTTTCTAACAATTCTGTTACTTTGTGGTGTGTGTACAGAGTCACAGGATAGCCCAGGGTTACAGATGATGCCTTTCCATTTGCATAGTACAGCGCTGCCAATCCCTGATAACAGGTTGGATACCCCTGAGCCACCTCATCTAGTCTCGTACTGTAGTATGCTTTCGGCTGCTTTGCTTTTCCTATGCCTGTCTCTTGTGTTAGAACCGCTGTGACATAACTCTCCTGCCGGTTGGGTACATACAAATGAAAAACCTTCTTGTAGTCAGGCAAAGCTAATTCTGGTGCTGACTGCAATTCTTGCTTAATAGTATTGAAAGCTATCTCCGCCTCTCCTTTCCACTGTAAGCCGTTTTTCAAATTTGTATGTCCTGCTTCTTTCATTATCTTTCTCAAAGTTGCCACAATCTCAGCATATTCTCCTATCCAATCTGAGCTGTACCCTCCCATTCCCAAAAACGTCATCATCTGTCCTACAGTCTGGGGTTTGGGGGTCTTAGTTATTGCTTCAATCTGACCTGGTGCTATCGCCTTCACTCCCTTGGATATTACCCTGCCTAAGTATTCCACTTGCTGCGTGCAAAATTGCAGTTTCTTTTTGGATACTTTATGTCCTCCATGCGCCAGCTTCTCTAACAGAGTTATAGTGTCCTGCTCATACTGTTCCTTACTGTGGGAGCAAATCAACAGGTCATCCACATACTGTAACAATGTACTTTCCAATGGCATGCCCTCTAGGTCTCCCTTCAACACCTGATTAAAAACGTGTGGTGAATGTTTAAATCCTTGCGGCATTCTGGTATTGGTACACTGAGCACCTCTGTAAGTAAATGCAAACAGATACTGACACTGGTTGGCTAGAGGAATGTTGAAGAAAGCCGAACACAAATCAATCACTGAAAAGTAACTTGCTTCTGGTAGAACATTAGTCAAAAGCGTGTGTGGGTTGGGGACTACCGCTGGCCAATAGTCTACCACATCATTTACTGCTTGCAAATCATGCTGCAATCTCCACTTAGATTCTTTTAAATTTTTTAAAATTTTAAATTCTTTTAGATTCTTTTAGATTCTTTTAATATTCTTTTGTTCTTTTAAGCACTCCTATTTCAAGCAACCCCTGCACTGTTGATGCTATTTCCTCTTCTGCTTCTGGTCTTAGAGGGTATTGTGGTCTCCTGGGTGGAATTGCTCCCCTTTTCAGCCTTATTTCCACCGGACTAGCTGATTTTATTTTCCCTACGTCCGTGTCATGCTGTGACCACAGAATAGATGGCAACTCATCTAACCTTTTATTTTTCTGCTGGCCTCTTTCCTTTCCCAGCAAGGGCAGGTGTGCTAGGGGAATTATTTCGACCTCTCTCACTGTCCCCACCATATCTACACTTACCATTATTTTAATGCAATTGTTGTCTTCTGATACCCACACCTCTGGCATGATTTTCCTCCACACCGTTATGGTTTCAACACTCTTAATTAAGGGTCCTAAGTCTTTAGACTGATATCCATTGTTTACCAACAACGTTACGTGGGGCACAACCTACGGTATCCTCTATTATTTTTCTAAAAAGGTGTTCCACTTAACTTGTAAAGCTGCCCCTTGCTTTCCAATTATCACAGCCTCCACTTCCAGGTGCTGTTGGGTACATGCCTCCAGTTGCCTTCTCTCCTCTAACTCCCTGTTCTGAGTCTCGTCAAAAATCACTGTACAATGTAGCTCAGATTTGGGCATTACAGCCCTGGGTTATATAGCCTGCACGCCCTTTTACCATTTTTCCCAGTTTTCCTGAATCTGATCTGCGAGGTCTCCTATCCAAAAGACATTAGCCTTCTAGTCTTCTCGCACTATCATGTCTTTCCACACTCAGCCCATTTCTGGTGCATTATAATTTTAATTCCAGTTTCAATAAGGCATCTCTGCCTAACAAATTAATCGGAGTTCCTTTAAATACTAGCACCGGCAAAACAATTTCTTTATTTCCCATTCTCAACCGCACTGGAGCCGTGCACTGTGTCAACTGTGTTTTCCCCGAGAACCCTACCGTCTTAATAAACTTTCCTGACATGGGAAGGTGAAGGGCATACTGTGGCTGTACACAAGTGTACGTGGCTCCAGTATCTATCTTCATTGGTGTCAGTTGCCCTTCTAACATAACCTGAACAATGCGTTCCTCATCTGCCTCCCTTGTTATCATTGGGTAATGTCCCTTCCTGCTCAAATTCTCGGGGCACCCCTAATACCTCGCATAGGGGTTCACAGGTCCGCTTGGGCCTGTGGGGGCTGGTCCTTGGCTAAACTTTGGTTCCCTTCTTATCGGTTCCTGCTGGTGTGTGACAGGCCATGGTGTAAACAGACAATCTCTTCTCATGTGGCCTGGCTGATTACATTCCCAGCACAATCTCTCTAACTCTCTTTCCCCCTGTTTCCTCACTGGTCCCCTCTGCCCATAGCTCCTCTGTCCCCCTCCTTGGGACTTCCAGTCCTGTCTGGGCTGTTTGAATTTAGTCTGTTCCTGATAGGGCGTTTGTGGGAATGCTCCCCCAAAGACGATTATTGCCATGGGGTTTTCCAGCCCTTGTCTTACAGTATGATCGGCTCCTCCATATAGCAGTGCTTTGTCCAGTTCGATGACTGTACTCAAACCTCTGGTTGCTGGCAGCATCTTTTTGTTTTTCTCTTTTTCCTTCTTTTTGAGTTCTTCGAGATGCATTTGTATTAACTTCCTTTGCGCCTCTTCCTGCTGCTCAGCCAACCTTTGTTTGCTTTCCGGTATTTCTCAACCGCATGGACTATGTGGTCTCTAAATTCATTGACGTCAGCCCAACCACTTCCTCCAGTTTGGATTTTACTTGTGGAGGCATTGCATCCAAATGCTACGTCGGAACAGTGAGGTCATAAATAAGCTATTCTCCACCTCTTGCTCAGTCTCCAATCTCCACCTTTTCAACTGGTTTTCTACGTAGGCTGTTGGGTTTTCAGTGTCTCCCAGTGGATCCCCTTTTAAGGCTTTGGGGCCCACTTTGGGTGGATAAAGCTTTCTGAGGGCCTGCCATACCCTCTGCCTCACTCTGTCAAACCCGTCTCCATCAATTCTTGGGTCGTTCGAGTTTACTATGCCAGCCATTTCCATTAGTTCGTTAAATTTGGTGGTTCCCATCAACCTTATCAATAGTGCCTTCAAATCTCCCATAGCCAATAATCGTCATGCCATTTCTTCTTCAAAGGCTCTAATCCATTTCTCTGCTCCTTCATGTCGATTGGGCAGATTGTTTTTTAGCCCTTCTAGGTCCTGGGATCCCCAAGGGATATACTGCACTTGTCCTGATCCTTTTACTAAAAACAGCATCATTCTTCCTCCTTCTTCCCACCTGCCCTGGCTCTCCTCCTCACCAGACTCCCTATCTGTCTCAGGGTATGTCTTTACTGCCTCCCACACAAATGTCTCCGGGGTCCTCTTCTTCCCTCGGTCTCCTTGTGGAGTCCTTCCTTTCTGTTTTGATTCAGTACTTGGTTGGCCCGTGGAGTATTTTTCGCATCTCCTCTGGCAATCCCCTCTCAGTAACTTATCTGGCTCTCTCTCGAATTCCGCACTTGCTGCCCTACAGCCTCCTTATGCTCTTCTAGGCTTCTGCCTCCTACCTCTTCCCCAAAAATTTTCGCATCCTCTCTCTCTCCACTTAACTCTTGCTCCTCCAATGAGTCACCTTCTCTGTCTTCCTGTCCATGTCTGTACACCTGTGGCAGGGACGCCTCATGATCCTTACTCATGCTTGATTCCCTTCTCTCTTGTGCTTCTCCAAGACTCTCATCTCCTATCTTTTTTCCACTTCTTCTTGAACGCCTCATCTCTTCCTGCCCTGATGAGCCACTTTCTTCTCTAGTGTGTTTATTTCTGTAGTATAACCGATACTCCTCATACTCCTTTTCCTCTCTCAAGTATTTCATCCGTTCAATCCTTCCTTCCATTTCTCTCTTGCCTGTTCCATCTTTATCCTTTCTGCTTGTATCTCCTTCCATGTTACTGCTTTTTTCTTCTCGTATTGTTTTTTTTCCTATTTATTATCCCAAACTTGTACTTCTCCCTGCATGTTTACTGTTCCCGTCAGCAGGGGGCACTGCTTAAGTGTTCCTTCCTCATTACAGGGAGGGTTTTTTTCTGTTTCTTTTGCATCCGGGTACGGAGCCGAAGCCAGATTCTCACCGTACCCTCCTCTCTCTCTAATAGGTTGTTTCTCCAGCACCTTAGTGTCTTCCTCGCTTGTAATCAATATCCTACCTGTCCTCCTCAGCCTTTCTCCCTCCGTTCTGAAGAGTTTTATCACTTCCATTTCTCATTCTCTTTTTTGCCCTCTTTTCTTAGATTTATCTTTTGGTTTGTAATTTTTAATTAGTCCCTCCATTTCTTCGTACAAACTTACATCAAATGTTCCTTCTCTTGGCCATTTTGTGACCAGGTTTTTGGTTCTTTTTTCACATTTTTCTGAAGTTTTTCTGATCTCATATTTATTTAATGGAAATTTTTTGCTCAGAATCTCTACTGCCGTTCCTTTACATGTCATGTTATTCTCTCTTTTTAAGGTATTTCAGAGATTCACAGTTTGTTTACTGGATAATATTGTTTACTCTAATTCTATGCCTAGTCTATTCTGTTAAGCCTCTATTCAGAGCAATACCCTCAGAACTTGCTCTTTGCACCTCGTCTATTCAGACCCTCATCTCTTAAGGCGGTATCCACAAGGATTTTCTCTATTTTACTTTCCCTGCCCGTTCAGCCCTTCGTTTCATACGAAGCGGTATCCACAGGGATTTACCAACACCACGTGGACTTTTTCTTAACTTAACTTCTTATTAACTTATTTGTACTTACCCTCACTGCAGTGTTCTTGATCAATCCTCTGAGCCTCCTGTTAACCCCCAATTCTGCCAGATTCTTTGGTCCGGAGATACAGTTCGGCAGTGGTTCCACACTTCTGAGACTCCAAGACCTCCCCAAAGCCAACAGAATTTTTAGTCCAAATTGTCACAAAAATTTCTTACCTTTTGTTTGGGTGCACCCTTAATTCTGTTAGCCTTGTGGGAGTCCCTAGAGGACTGGGAAGAGTCCCCAATCTTCCGGTTACATTCCGTGGGTCTCTTTCCAGTCCTGCCAAGGTCGCCAATTTTGTCGTGGTTTCTCCTGCCCCACAAATGACCAGGAGATGCAGAGGATTCTTCAAGAAGGGTTAAACTTTAATTTGCAAATCAAAGCTGAGACAGTCATTGAGCTAGTCGCTGATTGCCCACCAATCCTTGGACACAGCATTTTTATGGCAATCTCCTGGTTTAGTTGCATTAGCATATGCAATAGGTCTATAATTAATTATCACAAGTACATCTGCCACTATTGTTTCTACCCATTGACTTAATCCTTTTCTAATCTACATCTCTTAGCTACCTCTCATTAACACACCATTGTCTTCTACATTCTTAGGAGTTCATTCTCCTACAGAATTGGATACATGCATAGCAAATAGCAAGTTTCAAAACTGACTACATAGTTTTGGTTACACAGCAAAATTTATACTCCAATATGATCTGCTCCTCAGCAGATTTCGGATCTTATGGCTCATCCAGGCTTCTTGTTGGGGAAGACTGACTGATTTGTGGAAAACCACTTGTCCAAAACTGTTTTAATGAAGTCCATGACATCCAGAGATGAGTCCCAGTCCACTGATATCAAGCAATCATGTGACCACCTCTTTGTTTTCGTAATCTCTAAAACTTCGCTGTTTAGCTTCTGCCTGTAAGCAGTTTGGAGAAGGACAGCCAAGTGATCATATTTCCAGAAATGCGATCTGTGCATGGAATGGTAGGCATTCCTTCTCTTTGTAAAAAGTGGTCGGGTGTGTTGGGCTCTCTGGTGCAGATATGCTGATAGTAATTGGGCAGGGATTTCTTCAAACAAGTCTCGTTGAAGTCTCCGATGATGATTTGAATGGACTGTTTCTTGTTTAGAAATGTAATCATGCAATATCTCAAGTGTTTGATTAGTTATTCAGCATCCTCAGGGTGGGAAAGGTCTACTTCACCAATGGATCACTGGAAATTGTTAACTGCTCTCTAAATTCTTCCCAAGGCTCAAAAGCAATGGCAGTGCACACTTCTACTTTCCAATATAATGGATGTTGTAATCTGGGGAATGCTCTGATATAACAGTTTATTTATGATATTAACAAGTCTTTCTCATGGATAGAGCAGAAAATATTTAATTTCCATTGCTTCAACCTGACTTTTGTTAAAATAACTAAAGCAGCTATTCACAGAGCCAGTACAGAATTCAAGCTCTGTAAGAGATTTATACTGCACCTGAATCACTCATCTCATAAAGCTAGTGAACAAATGGATATAAAAACAGTTATCCAACATCTTGATGAAATCCTGTAATCTCCCTCTAGATCATTTAAATAGTTTAAGCTTACAGTTTGAAAGTTACTTAGGATTAAATGTAAACTCAGGAGACTCTGCAGATGCTGGAAATCTTGAGCAATGTTCACAAATTGCTGGAGGAATTCAGCCTGATGAAAGATTGTGTTTGGGAATGAGTTGCTTCCATGCAAGCAGCTCAATAAATTCAAGTGATTTATTACTGAATGGAATCCACATCACTATGTATAGCAACAAGTGATTGCTAATGTCTCTCTGTCAATTGTTGCCAAAAATGTTAAACAATCAGTAGGGCGCTTGAGTCAATTACTCAGTGAGAAATTTGGTGTAGTAATGGATGTATGTCTCTAGTTATTTAGATTATAGACAATAGATAGATTTACATAGCTTCTACCCTGCTTGATATTCTGTCATGTCCTTGATGCGTACAAATCAAAAAATGCTTCATAATTTGTTAACTGGAGCTATTATTGTGTATGAAATTGAATATTCAATATTAGAACAACAGACATCTTTCTGTTACTGCACACACAAAATACTGGTGGAACACAGCAGGCCAGGCAGCATCTATAAGGAGAAGCACTGTCGACGTTTCAGGGCGAGACCCTTTGTCAGGACTAACTGAAGGGAAAGATACTAAGAGATTTGAAAGTAGTGGGGGGAGGGGGAAATGTAAAATGATCGGAGAAGACTGGAGGGGAAGCTAAGAGTTGGAAAGGTGATTGGTGAAAGTGATACAGAGCTGGAGAAGGGAAAGGATCACTGGATGGGAGGCCTTGGCAGAAAGAATGGGGGAGGTGGGGAGCACCAGAGTGAGATGGAGAACAGGCAGAGTGATGGGCAGAGAGAGAGAAAAAAACAAACAACTGAATATGTCAGGGATGAGTTAAGAAGGGGAGGAGGGGCATTAATGGAAGTTAGAAAAGTGAATGGGTACAATTCAAAAACTGCTCCATAATTTGTCAACAGGAGATATTATTAAGTAAATTTGAACTAAAATTTGCATATTCAAAATTAGAGATTCATGAACAATACTTTTCACCTAAGCTCTGAGCAGTTGAAGTCCCCTTTGATGAGGCATTACAGTTGTTCAGACATCACAGGTGATGGAGACCTGGTCATTGGCTGACCTTTCTGCTGTGGAACATCAATTGGGTTATTATTTATTGAGATACAGTGCAGAACAGACCCTTCCAACCTTTGAGCCCAGCCACCCAGCAATACTGTGATTTAATCCAAGCCTGAACCCAGGACAATTTACAATGACCAGATAACCTACCAATTGGTATGTCTTTGGACTGTGGAAGGAAACTGGAGCGCCTGGAGGAAACCCATGTGGTCACAGGGAGAACGTACAGACTCCTTACAGAGAGAGGCCAGAATTGAACCCGGGTTGCCTGTACTGTAAAGAGTTGTGCTAACCACTATGCTACTGAGCCACCACATTATTTAGCAATGGTGATTGAAATTTCCCCTTAAAACAAGCATGAAGTTGTCCTGTGATTCATGATGTAGAAAGGCGACAAGGTTACAAGATGAAGACAGCTTTTGGTCACCAATGTCCTCACCTAACTTTTAGTTTTATATTCTGGATTTGTAGCCCTATGGAATTCCGGGTCCTGCACAGTTAGTTGAAAGGCTCTAAAATTTCTGAAGGTGGTATACAGAGTGGCATTGTTATTTGACTCTGCTCCTGGTATCTAGGCAAATTAGCAATGAAGAGATCCTGGTATCATCAACTGTGGCAAAAGCATTCGAACAGCAAAGGAGACAGACTTTCCTCCAGACCAGGATCAACCAATGAACCAAGTTTCAGTATGGTATAGTTCCAGGTAATGGCTGTTTGTGGAATTAAATTAAATCTATATGTATGAACTTGGGCACCTGTAATTGCAGAACAAATATAACCCTGATGGCTGTATGTGCCCACAGATGACAGATCTTGCTTTAAAAGTATCACTCTGACCGTGACCACATTTACTTGTCAAAGAACTAATTCAAAAGATTGTTGTGCTTCATTTACATTCTAACAATGTTTCCTTTCCTCTCTCTCCACTAATGCTTCTTAAACCAGTGAGTATTTTCAACATGTTCCGTTTCACTCTCTGATTTCCAGCATCTGCAAAATTTTACTTTTTTTGTGTTTAAAGAGACGTTACTCTGCAGGTGAGTTACGGAGAACCTTTCATCTGACAGTCTGAAGTTCCTGGGAAAGAGCCATGGTAAGAAATGACAGGATGAATCTTGATTTCACTGCAATGAACAATTGAAAGAGAGGGTGAGGTGTGACATATTTGGAGCTTTAGAGGAACTAGAAAAAGAGGCAGAAATAAATTATTTACCATCATTAATGAAGACTAAAAGTTTGCAAGTCAAAGACTTCTTTGAAAGTTCATTCAGAATTATGATACTACACAGAGAAATTATCCAAATTGATTTGTTGGTATGGTTGTTGTTCTTTGACAATGACAGCAACCAATGCAGGAGAGTTTGAAAAGTGGAAAAGCCACTGGGGCAGTTTTACTCTGTCGAACTCAGAAAAATGGGTCCACTTGTTCAAACATTACAAATCGGGATTTTCCTTGGTGGCTTTGTCGACCGTAACTCCTTCTGTGCCCCATCATGCCCTTGATTCTCCACAAACTCCATGGAGCATTGCAGATCCTTCCTGGCCTTTGGACCTCACTGTAGATCTCATCTGCCCAGTCTGCTGGAGCTAACTTCACATGCTGGGACAATGGGTATGAGTCCACAAGCCACCTATACTGGTTCAGCACAACAGTCAACGAGGTGTATTGGAGTGCAGCTACTTGGAGCTACAGGTGAGAGTTGAGTGTCTAGAGGGACCAAAGCTATGAACTGCCCTGGAATGGACACAACAATTTCCTTCAAGAGGTGCTACCCATCCCTGGACAGTAGAGGAAAGACGCTTTTATTTTACAAGAATAGTGAAGTCGAAATAGAGTATATGAATTCCTGGAAATACTTCTATTTGTGCAGCAACACATCAACCATTATTTTCTTTCAAAGTAACTTAATTATATATGAACTGTGACAAAGTGTGAAATAAACACTATCTTTCTTTCAAAGCAACACATACAAAAAGCTGGAGGAACTCAGCAGCTCAGGCAGCATTGCTGGAAATTAATAAACAGTCAATGTTTCAGACTGAGACCCTTCTTCAGGAGCTTTCATTCAGTTGCCCTCACAGTCCTGTTCTGCTTCAACTCTTCACTCTTAAACAATTCAGTCTTTCTTAACTCTTGATGTTGGATCTGACAACCACCGAACAGCTAGATTTTGCTGTCTCCAATCCAAAGCAAAAATAAATTCTGGGCAATTTTCCCATAAGTGACTCACTAAAACCATTCATATAAGTAGAGGAGAACATCAAGCTGGGAAAGAGAACATAGGATAAATGCATGCATCAGAGATCTTGCATGGATATCATGAAAATATCGGTGGAACTTCTGTGAGGCAGGCGATATTACCTAAAAGCTTACATGTATTATCAAGTGATACAATGCATTTATAGATGATAGAATTGTTGCCAATTAAATGCACCACATGATAATGCACCAATTAATTTGACAAACAAATATAGTTTTGATCGATAAGGATTAGTTCCAACAACTTCAAGGTTCAAGGTTCAAAGTGAATTTGTAATCAAAATATATACAGTATATGTCACCATATACAATCCTGAAATTCATTTTCCTGTGGACATATTCAGTCAATCCATTATTGAATAATAACCAATTGAAGTACACACCATCTTGGGTGTTCAACCAGTGTGCAAGACATAAAATGCGCAAACACAAAAAAGAAATAATAATGAATAAATAAGCAATAATTATTGAGAATATGAGATGAGGAGTTCTTGAAAGCTTCAAACAAATCTCATTAACTCCTTGTGTACACAATTCTTTTAATTGTGTAGCTTTTTAGTTCACTTATACAAATCCAGAACTCATTGGATGCGTTCATCTATTACCAGCTCTTGATGAACTTGGACAGAGTTTGATCTTGACATATTCTCTTTGAC